>NC_048565.1:91566595-91679095 GCF_013265735.2 Oncorhynchus mykiss | reverse complement strand
CTATTCAAATCAATGGGGGTTCTGAAATGTAAGCCAATTATCTCTGAGTCATTTTTTTGCAGATATAACCTTAGAATTCTAAACGTCACTCACTATTGGTCAATATATAACCTTGTTTTTTTTCTCCCTTCCTCGACATGACAGAATCATTTTCACCTTCATATGATCTGAAATGGCTTTGTAAAGGATTATCCCAATAGGACACCATGTGCACAGGGAGGATTTTACAACACCAGATTTACGTGATGGAATATACAGAACTGACTTCTATAGACTTCTATAGAAATGTGTTGAAGTTGTGAGACAGACACTGTTCCACCTTGGAGGGTAATGACTATACAGGACTTAATCTAGTGTGAGGAAAAGTGAAAGAGAATGTCTTCTTCGTGGGATAACCATCAGAGAATGTCTTCTTCGTGGGATAACCATCAGGGAATGTCTTCTTCGTGGGATAACCATCAGATAACCTCTTTCTTTTCTACATTTCTTATTTTCTTTATCGTTCTACCGTTTTATCTTGGCAGGAGCTTATGCCGTTTTCCTGATTAAAAAGGAAGTACCTTTCTTTTGCTCCTACAGAAATGTTTTACAGCAGAGAGCAGGTATGATCTACATATGACTTGATAGAGAGAGCAGGTATGATCTACATATGACTTGATATAGAGAGCAGGTATGATCTACATATGACTTGATAGAGAGAGCAGGTATGATCTACATATGACTTGATAGAGAGAGCAGGTATGATCTACATATGACTTGATAGAGAGAGCAGGTATGATCTACATATGACTTGATAGAGAGAGCAGGTATGATCTACATATGACTTGATAGAGAGAGCAGGTATGATCTACATATGACTTGATAGAGAGAGCAGGTATGATCTACATATGACTTGATAGAGAGAGCAGGTATGATCTACATATGACTTGATATAGAGAGCAGGTATGATCTACATATGACTTGATATAGAGAGCAGGTATGATCTACATATGACTTGATAGAGAGAGCAGGTATGAGCTACATATGACTTGATATAGAGAGCAGGTATGATCTACATATGACTTGATAGAGAGAGCAGGTATGATCTACATATGACTTGATAGAGAGAGCAGGTATGATCTACATATGACTTGATAGAGAGAGCAGGTATGATCTACACATGACTTGATATAGAGAACAGGTATGATCTACATATGACTTGATAGAGAGAGCAGGTATGATCTACATATGACTTGATAGAGAGAGCAGGTATGATCTCACATTACTTGATAGAGAGAGCAGGTATGATCTACGCATGACTTGATATAGAGAGCAGGTATGATCTACATATGGCTTGATAGAGAGAGCAGGTATGAGCTACATATGGCTTGATAGAGAGAGCAGATATGATCTACATATGACTTGATAGAGAGAGCAGGTATGATCTACACATGACTTGATATAGAGAACAGGTATGATCTACATATGACTTGATAGAGAGAGCAGGTATGATCTACACATGACTTGATAGAGAGAGCAGGTATGATCTACACATGACTTGATATAGAGAGCAGGTATGATCTACACATTACTTGATATAGAGAGCAGGTATGATCTACACATGACTTGATAGAGAGAGCAGGTATGATCTACACATGACTTGATATAGAGAACAGGTATGATCTACACATGACTTGATATAGAGAGCACGTATGAATTAAGGGAATGTTCGCACAGCCTGTTTTGACTGGAGTGATGCTTAGAATTCCATTTCGCCTAAACGGCACAAAAAATTATATCCCTTTTTATTTTACCACTGCAATCTGTTCGTCTCACGAAACTGGAAAAAAACACTTGATGGTGTCAACTGTGCTTATGTCTGCGTAATGAGAAAGTAGGGAAGAAATGAAAACTTCTGATTATTTCTGGTCTAGTAATCGATGACAAACGAGCTCGCTGCCCAGACTTACATAATTACAAAGAGGAGATTCTCCTGATTAAAACCCGTTTTGAATATAGACCGGCATGCCTCTCCATAGGAAAACAATGGGGGGAGCTCAGCTTTCCAAGGCAAAACTTATTTTGGGGCTAGCATTTGATGATATCCGAGCTCGCTACCCAGAATTACATAATTACAAAGAGGAGATTCTCATGATTAAATTGGCGTCTGACTTGAAAATAAACTAAATAGACACATTGCGAGATATTTGGCTAAATATACAGACATGCCTATATTTCCCCTATAGGAAACAATGGGACGACCTCATAGTTCCATGAGTCATTTGAACTACCAACAACGTGATCAGGTCTCATAGCCAATGAAAGTGAAGCAGGCATTGTGACATAGAACAATGGTCTGGGAATAGAACGTTCGGAAGACGAGTTGTTGCCACGGTGCTCAATAGAACCAATAGGAGCTGGCAGGGTGAAAAATGACCTAAAATAAGGCCTGTTTTTTCGTGATTACTTCAAAACGACGGCAAGCAGCTGGGAATTATAGTCATTTTATGAAACTGGGCTCCACGGCAGATGCAATTAACTAGTTATCAGAAAAAAAACATTGTTTAAAATGTAATGTGTCCTAGCCTACCGTTGCAGACGATAACACGTTATGTAGTTTAGTCACCAAACCAACATCTTTTTTTCATTTAAAATCCGGCAGTCGACTTGGTTGTAAAAGTATTCCGACAGGAGAAACACTATTGGCTCCTATACCAGACTCCTATACCAGACTCATGTACCAGACTCATGTACCAGACTCCTATACCAGACTCATGTACCAGACTCCCATACAAGACTCCTATACAAGACTCATGTACCAAACCCCTATACCAGACTCCTATACAGGACTCCCATACAATACTCCTATACCAGACTCATGTACCAGACTCCTATACCAGACTCCTATACCAGACTCATGTACCAGACTCATGTACCAGACTCCTATACCAGACTCCTGTACCAGACTCATGTACCAGACTCATGTACCAGACTCCTATACCAGACTCCTATACCAGACTCATGTACCAGACTCCTATACCAGACTCATGTACCAGACTCCTATACCAGACTCATGTACCAGACTCCTATACCAGACTCATGTACCAGACTCCTATACAAAACTCCTATACAGGACTCCCATACAAGACTCCTATACCAGACTCATGTACCAGACTCCTATACCAGACTCCTATACCAGACTCATGTACCAGACTCATGTACCAGACTCCTATACCAGACTCCTATACCAGACTCCTATACCAGACTCATGTACCAGACTCCTATACCAGACTCCTATACCAGACTCATGTACCAGACTCCTGTACCAGACTCATGTACCAGACTCCTATACCAGACTCATGTACCAGACTCCTATACCAGACTCCTATACAGGACTCCCATACAAGACTCCTATGGAGCCATCCCTGACCAAGGAGATGAAAGGCCTTGAAGCTGACAGCTGTGTCCAGGAGGCCTTGAAGCTGACAGCTGTGTCCAAGAGGCCTTGAAGCTGACAGTTGTGTCCAGGAGGCCTTGAAGCTGACAGCTGTGTCCAAGAGGCCTTGAAGCTGACAGCTGTTGTCCAGGAGGCCTTGAAGCTGACAGCTGTGTCCAGGAGGCCTTGAAGCTGACAGCTGTGTCCAGGAGGCCTTGAAGCTGACAGCTGTGTCCAGGAGGCCTTGAAGCTGACAGCTGTGTCCAGGAGGCCTTGAAGCTGACAGCTATGTCCAGGAGGCCTTGAAGCTGACAGCTGCACAATTCAGGGAAGAACCACAAAGCACCAGCAGCACCTCCACCACCACCACCAACACCCTCACAGCGGCATCGGAGGGGAATAGCCTGGCTGGTTGCTGAGAAAGATTACCTCAACAAGGCAGCAGAGAGGTGAAGAGGGTCAGATTCCGACCACCCCAGAAGAAGAGATCAAGGTCTACCTATCTCTGCCACCAATTCCAGCTGAAGAGGATCCACTGGTGTGATGGAGGGGTCATGCATCAGAGCTGCCTCACCTTGCCAGGGTTGCCAGGAAGCGTTTGTGCCTCCCAACAACCAGCGTGACATCAGAGATGTCAGCGGGCACATTGTCTCCCCTCGCAGATCACTACTTTAACCAGACAAAATAAATATGCTGACATTTTTACATTTCAATCTCAAGTGAACAAATATGCATACATACAGGATGTTAGACCAGCATACAGGATGTTAGGCCAGCATACAGGATGTTAGGCCAGCATACAGGATGTTAGGCCAGCATACAGGATGTTAGGCCAGCATACAGGATGTTAGGCCAGCATACAGGATGTTAGGCCAACATACAGGATAACTGTGATACTACCTATAACAGTGATAATACTGAAACCATGATAAGGTATGATCTAAGACTCTGCTCTTTAACCTCTTACCTACATTACATTTCACAAATGGCACCCTATTCCCTTTATAGTGCACTACTTTTGACCAGAGCCCTATGGGAAATAGTGCACTACACTACATAGGGAATAGGGTGCCGTTTGAGAAGCAACCTCCTTCACATTTCTTATTTCCATATCTATACCGAAGAAAAATATAAACTCAACAAGCAACACAATTATGCAATTTTACAGCGTTATAGTTCATAAAAGGAAATCAGTTAATTGAAACAAATTAATTAGGCCCTAATCCATGGATTTCACACGACTGGGTAGGGGTGTAGCCATGGGTGGGCCTGGGAGGGCATAGGTCCACCCACTGGGGAGCCAGGCCCAGCCAATCATCATGAGTTTTTCTCCACAAAATAGTTTTATTACAGACTTAAATACTCCTCAGTTTCATCTGCTGTGCCCGGGGGGCTGGTCTCAGATGATCCCGCAGGTGAAGAAGGATGTGGAGGTCCTGGGCTGGCGTGGTTACACGTGGTCAGCAGTTGTGAAGCCGGTTGGAAGTGCTGCCAAATTCTCTAAAACGACGTTGGTAGAGAAATTAACATTCAAATACTGTATCTGGCAACAGCTCTGGTGGATATTCCTGTAGTCAACATACCAATTGCATGCCCCCTTAAAACATGAGACATCTGTGGCATTGTGTTATGTGCCAAAACTGCACATTTTAGAGTGGCCTTTTATTGTCCCCAGCACAAGGTGCACCTGTGTAATGATTGTGTCGGCCCCTCCCTGCTCTGTCTACTGGGTTTTGCTGAGCTTACTTCCTGCAGGAGATTAATAGGTGGAGTAGGAGAGATGGGCGGAGCTGGGAGGGTGGTCAGTGCTGATAGGGCACGCCTGTGAAAGCTCAGCTGTGGCATAAAGCCACCGTTTCCCCATTCAGCAAGCGATTCCTCTCTCCATGCATATCTTATTGATGTTTCGTTGTGACTTTGGCAGTTGACACCTAATTTATTGACCTTCATGCCTCATCTGATTATTGTTGTGAGTGTTTACATTATTTATGGGATAAATTCATGTGTTGTTTCCCCATTGTTTGTTACAATCTCGAGCCAGGTTGTAAGATGAACGTGCTGTTTAATCATCTCGATATGCCACACCTGTCAGGTGGATGGATTATCTTGGCAAAAGGAGAAATGCTCACTAACAGGCACGTAAACAAATGTGTACACAACATTGAAGAGAAATAAGACTTTTTGTGTGTATGAAAACATTTCTCTGATCTTTTATTTCAGCTCATGAAACATGGGACCAACACTTTTACATGTTGTGTTTATATATATTTGTTCAGTAAAATTCAAACACTTAAAAACGTAAACCGTTGAAGATCTTCGATATCATGATATCCCCTCCCTGGTCGACTTTAACCCCTTTCTTTAATGTCATTTCAGTCACTGTGTTGAACTTTGTGAATCAAAAATTAACGTGACCATCACAGAAAAATATGGATCTGGAGGAACCAGTACCAGGCTGAGTCCCAGCTGGTGCCCTATTGCCTATACAGTGCACTGCTCTATAGGGCTGAGCATAGGACCCCATAAGGGATGCAGACACTGCTCTATAGGGCTGAGCATAGGACCCCATAAGGGATGCAGTGCACTGCTCTATAGGGCTGAGCATAGGACCCCATAAGGGATGCAGGCACTGCTCTATATGGCTGAGCATAGGACCCCATAAGGGATGCAGGCAATGCTCTATAGGGCTGAGCATAGGACCCCATAAGGGATGCAGTGCACTGCTCTATAGGGCTGAGCATATGACCCCATAAGGGATGCAGGCACTGCTCTATAGGGCTGAGCATAGGACCCCATAAGGGATGCAGACACTGCTCTATAGGGCTGAGCATAGGACCCCATAAGGGATGCAGACACTGCTCTATAGGGCTGAGCACAGGACCCCATAAGGGATGCAGGCACTGCTCTATAGGGCTGAGCATAGGACCCCATAAGGGATGCAGGCACTGCTCTATAGGGCTGAGCATAGGACCACATAAGGGATGCAGGCACTGCTCTATAGGGCTGAGCATAGGACCCCATAAGGGATGCAGGCACTGCTCTATAGGGCTGAGCATAGGACCCCGTAAGGGATGCAGACACTGCTCTATAGGGCTGAGCATAGGACCCCGTAAGGGATGCAGACACTGCTCTATAGGGCTGAGCATAGGACCCCGTAAGGGATGCAGGCACTGCTCTATAGGGCTGAGCATAGGACCCCGTAAGGGATGCAGACACTGCTCTATAGGGCTGAGCATAGGACCCCATAAGGGATGCAGACACTGCTCTATAGGGCTGAGCATAGGACCCCATAAGGGATGCAGACACTGCTCTATGGGGCTGAGCATAGGACCCCGTAAGGGATGCAGGCACTGCTCTATAGGGCTGAGCATAGGACCCCGTAAGGGATGCAGACACTGCGTTATAGGGCTGAGCATAGGACCCCATAAGGGATGCAGACACTGCTCTATGGGGCTGAGCATAGGACCCCGTAAGGGATGCAGGCACTGCTCTATAGGGCTGAGCATAGGACCCCGTAAGGGATGCAGACACTGCTCTATAGGGCTGAGCATAGGACCCCATAAGGGATGCAGACACTGCTCAACAGGGCTGAGCATGGGACCCCGTAAGGGATGCAGACACTGCTCTATAGGGCTGAGCATAGGACCCCATAAGGGATGCAGACACTGCTCTATAGGGCTGAGCATAGGACCCCATAAGGGATGCAGACACTGCTCTATAGGGCTGAGCATAGGACCACATAAGGGATGCAGACACTATTAAAGCTGAGTGATATATATATTCAATACAGCTGAATGATATATATATATATATATATATTTTATACAGCTGATCAAATAAAGTGAAGGTCTTACTAATTTAGGCCCATTGTTCCTCTGGGAGCATCGACCCCCTCTCCATCTCTTTCTGTTCTGGGCGGTCTTCTCCAGCTCCTTCCACCCCATGCCGGTTCTCCTTGTTTCTCCAGCTCGTTCCACCCCATGCCTGTTTTCTCCTTGTGTTTCTCCAGCTCGTTCCACCCCATGCCGGTTCTCCTTGTGTTTCTCCAGCTCGTTCCACCCCATGCCGGTTCTCCTTGTGTTTCTCTAGCTCGTTCCACCCCATGCCTGTTTTCTCCTTGTGTTTCTCCAGCTCGTTCCACCCCATGCCTGTTCTCCTTGTGTTTCTCCAGCTCGTTCCACCCCATGCCGGTTCTCCTTGTGTTTCTCTAGCTCGTTCCACCCCATGCCTGTTCTCCATGTGTTTCTCCAGCTCATTCCACCCCATGCCGGTTCTCCATGTGTTTCTCCAGCTCATTCCACCCCATGCCTGTTCTTCTTATTTTTCTCCAGCGGTCCTCTTTACTCTTGCCTTGTGGGTTCCAGGATATAGTTTCCCTGGTGATGGGTGTGTCATACACAGTCCATGTACAGTAAAGTCTAAATTCTGAACGGTTTCAGATTATCAACCCCACATTATATGTTACATTAATGAACGACAGACTGCGATGAGGAACGTCATTACTCTCCTTTCAGCTTGGGCAATGCAGCGTTTGCCAGTTTTAATGACATTTCTATTTTGTCCTATCAACATAGCGATGTGTCATCTTTCCCTGGCATAATCAGGCAAACTCAGCCACGTGCACCAGCAACACTCAATTTGGTCACTACATTTGACTGAACAATGTATACCGGCACAACATTCGCGGGGGTAAGGCTATAATGACAAACAATTCTATTATTTGGGGTTGGTTTGTTTTGTGGAGGCTCATTTCAAAGTCCTGAAAAAACTGGTTTTGAGATGAGTGTTGGCATCAGAGCAGAAACAGCAGTATTTCACGGTGCACTGTACACACTCAGATCCAATACTAAAGAAGAAGATGGTGATTTGTACTGTATAGACCCACAGCACAAATACTTCTTACACTCCTATACAAGAGATCCTCCCTATTTACACTCACTATACATCATATTTCAAACTCCTCCATACAAAAGAGACATATTTTGCCTGTCTCCAACCCATAATGTCCCTGTCCAGCTCTCTTCTCCAACCCATAATGTCCCTGTCCAGCTCTCTTCTCCAACCCATAATGTCCCTGTCCAGCTCTCTTCTCCAACCCATAATGTCCCTGTCCATCTCTCTTCTCCAACCCATAATGTCCCTGTCCAGCTCTCTTCTCCAACCCATAATGTCCCTGTCCAGCTCTCTTCTCCAACCCATAATGTCCCTGTCCAGCTCTCTTCTCCAACCCATAATGTCCCTGTCCAGCTCTCTTCTCCAACCCATAATGTCCCTGTCCAGCTCTCTTCTCCAACCCATAATGTCCCTGTCCAGCTCTCTGCTATGTATTCCCTGTACTCTACTCTGATTGCAACCATACTGTACATCCGTATGGCACACTGTCAAGTAACTAACCGTAATTCCAGCAATTTTGTGAGACACAACCTGTTTTAAACCCGACAGAGAGAAGAGAAGTGGTTTTAGGAGGTGTACACAACCTGTTGTAAACCAGACAGAGAGAATAGAAGTGATTTTAGGAGGTGTACACAACCTGTTGTAAACCCGACAGAGAGAACAGAAGTGGTTTTAGGAGGTGAACACAACCTGTTGTAAATTACAAACGTTGGATTAGAGTGAGAGCAGTTTTTAGTTCTAATTGGTCGACTGCAACGAACTAATCTATAACTCTTCCTTTCCAGAGTTCCAGGCTTCTGATTATCAACCAGAAACAACAACTAGAAACAAGTGGCATATTTTATAAACACACACACACACACACACACACACAATCTTCCTTTTTCCCTGCAAACACCTCCGTCTCCAGAGAAGCACCCGCCAAAAACAGCCTGTTGTCACAGCCATTGTTTTTCCCAACGCTTCACTTTTAGTAAATTAGGCAGCTTTCTTTCACGCGTGTTGTGCCATCTCTTAGATTGGTTGTGTCTGCCACGTTTACAAGTCACAATGTAACAGAATGTCTTGCAATGTTGGCTCAGAATAAAGATAGTGTCTACGCATCATGTAAAAAAGAAAGATAGTCACCACTGAATAGATGACTGAATAATAGATGATGATATGACAACATGTTGTTGGCGGGTATTGATCAACACAGAGTAGGACAATGCAGGCACTAGTACTTTGGAAGTGTAAAGAATCTCTTCTTCGTCTGAGGAAGAGTAGTCAAGATCGGACAAAAGAACAAGAGAATAAATGAAAACCGAAACAGTCCCCGTATGGTGCAAACACTGAAACGGAAAATAATCACCCACAACTCAAAATGGGAAAACAGGCTGCCTAAGTATGGCTCTCAATCAGGGACAACGATAGACAGCTGCCTCTGATTGAGAACCATACCAGGGCAAACACATAGAAAAGCAAACCTAGACCTACAACATAGAATAACCACCCACATCACACCCTGACCAAACTAAAAATCGAAACATATAAGGAATCTACGGTCAGGGCGTGACAGGAAGAGCGTAAACATTTCACAAGCTGTATTCTTGTGAGCAAACACAACCCAGAACACACCTGAACTGATTTGGATGTTGAACAGAAATCAAAACCATTTATAACCATTTAAAAGTCCTGGCGGATCCTGGCTGACTGGCGGCTCTGGCGGCTCCTTGCAGACTGGAGGCTCTGGTGGCTCCTTGCAGATCGTGCATCCGGAAAGTATTCATACCCCTGGACTTTTTCCACATTTTGTTACGTTACAGTCTTATTCTAAAATTGATTAAATAGTTTCTCCCCTCATCAATCTACACCCAATACCCCATAATGACAAAGCAAAAACAGGTTTAGACATTTTTGTAATCGTATTAAATAACTAAAAAACTGAAATATCACATTTACATAAGTATTCAGACCCTTTACGTTCTGCCCCTGAACAGGCAGTTAACCCAATGTTCCTAGGACGTCAGTGAAAATAAGAATTTGTTCTTAACTGACTTGCCTAGTATAATAAAGTTTAAATAAAAAAATTGCCTGAATGGTAGGGAACGGCAGTTCAGTTCCTCTTGCTGCTACGTAGGCAAGTACCATGGTCTTGTAGTGGATGCGAGCTTCGACTGTAAGCCAGTGGAGGACCGGGGAGACATGGGAGAACTCTGGAAGACTGAACACCAGGCTGACTGAACACCAGGCTGACTGAACACCAGGCTGACTGAACACCAGGCTGACTGAACACCAGGCTGACTGAACACCAGGCTGACTGAACACCAGGCTGACTGCAGCATTCTGGATAAATTACAATGGTTTGAGGGTATAATCGGTTGATCCCCACCAACAGCGAGTTGAAGTAGTCTAGACGGGAGATGACAAGAGCATGCATTAGGACTTGTACCATTTCCCGGATGTTGTAGAGCATGAACCTGCAGGAGCGGGCCACTGCTTTGATGTTCGCAGAGCACAACAGGGTGTGGTTCAGGGTTCTTTGCACTCTGGTAGGGCGACACTATGGAGTTGTCAATCGTCATGGAGGAGTCTTTGAGCGGACAGGCCTTCACAGGGAGGAAGAGCAGCTCAGTCTTGTTGAGGCTGAGCTTGAGGAGGAGGGCTGAGATATCTGGCAGGCACACAGAAATGCGTGTCGCCACCTGGGAGTCAAAAGGGGAAAGGAGAAAAGCAGTTGAGTGTCATCCACATATCAATGATAGGAGATACAATGTGCAGATACGATGGAGCCGTATGACTGTGTATAGAGAGAAGTGGAGGGGGCCTAGAACCGAGCCCTGGGGCTCGTAGTAGTGAGAGTAGTGAGAGTACGTGGTGCAGACACAGATCCTCTCCACGCCACCTAGTAGGGAGAGTCCTGCCAGGTAGGACGTAATTCAAGAGTGTGCAGAGCCTGAGACGCCCAGCCCTGAGAGCGTGGAGAGGAGACAGAGCCTGAGACGCCCAGCCCTGAGAGCGTGGAGAGGAGACAGAGCCTGAGACGCCCAGCCCTGAGAGCGTGGAGAGGAGACAGAGCCTGAGACGCCCAGCCCTGAGAGCGTGGAGAGGAGACAGAGCCTGAGACGCCCAGCCCTGAGAGGGTGGAGAGGAGGATCTGACAGAGCCTGAGACGCCCAGCCCTGAGAGGGTGGAGAGGAGGCAGAGCCTATGACGCCCAGCCCTGAGAGGGTGGAGAGGAGGATCTGACAGAGCCTGAGACGCCCAGCCCTGAGAGGGTGGAGAGGAGGCAGAGCCTGAGACGCCCAGCCCTGAGAGGGTGGAGAGGAGGACCTGGCAGAGCCTGGCAGAGCCTGAGACGCCCAGCCCTGAGAGGGTGGAGAGGAGGACCTGATAGAGCCTGAGATGCCCAGCCCTGAGAGGGTGGAGAGGAGGACCTGATAGAGCCTGAGATGCCCAGACCTGAGAGGGTGGAGAGGAGGCAGAGCCTGAGACCCTCAGCCCTGAGAGGGTGGAGAGGAGGACCTGATAGAGCCTGAGACGCCCAGCTCTGAGAGGGTGGAGAGGAGGATCTGATAATTCAAGGTGTTGAAGGCAGTGGATAAATATAGAGTTGGAAAGAAATTAAGCGAAGGCCGACAGTGCGAGGTTGAAGACGCCAAGTACAAAGAGTGGTGAGGAAATTAGTTTATCAAGGTGTCAAGCTGATTGAGGAACTCTCTAAGGGCACCTGGTGGGTGATAGATGACAATAATGTTAAGCTTGAGTGGACAAGAGACAGTGACAGCATGGAACTCAAATTAGGATATGGACAGGTGAGGAGGGAGAAAAGAGAAAATCTCCAGTTAGTAGAAATGAGTCGCCCTGTTCCACCACCGCCACGACCAGATGTTCTCAGACTATGAGAGAAAACGTAGTCAGATGAAGAGAGAGCAGCTGGAGTAGCAGTGTTCTCTGGGGTGAGCCATGTCTCAATCAGGCCCAAAAAGTCTAGGGACTGAAGGGCAGCATAGGCTGAGATGAACTCTGTGTTCTTGACCGCAGATCGGCAGTTCAAACCGCTGCCGGAGGCCAGGAATGCCTCATGGGTTGTGCGAGCAGGGTACATTAAATTAGAAGGATTGCAGCCAAGGGGTGGGTAGCGTCTGTAAAGCCTACAGGGAGAGGAGGGAACTGGGATAGAAAACACACACATGGTTGCCAAAGCTACAAAAGAGCAGAATGAGATCATCTGTAAATAACTAGTTAAGATACTGAAGTGAGAGAGTCTTCCTCTATTTCCTTCCTCGAACAACTAGGCAGAACCGTCTTTGTTTCAGCAACGGCCGACGAGACCCAGACCCCTCTTTAAACGCTGCTGCTACTCTCTTTTTATTATCTATGCATAGTCACTTTAACTCTACCTACATGTACATAATACCTCAATTACCTAGACTAACCTGTATGTAGCCTCCACATTGACTCTGTACCGGTACCCCCTGTATATAGCCTCCACATTGACTCTGTACCGGTACCCCCTGTATATAGCCTCCACATTGACTCTGTACTGGTACCCCCTGTATATAGCCTCCACATTGACTCTGTACCGGTACCCCCTGTATATAGCCTCCACATTGACTCTGTACCAGTACCCCTGTAGATAGCCTCCACATTGACTCTGTACCAGTACCCCCTGTATATAGCCTCCACATTGACTCTGTACTGGTACCCCCTGTATATAGCCTCCACATTGACTCTGTACCGGTACCCCCTGTATATAGCCTCCACATTGACTCTGTACCAGTACCCCTGTAGATAGCCTCCACATTGACTCTGTACCAGTACCCCCTGTATATAGCCTCCACATTGACTCTGTACCAGTACCCCCTGTATATAGCCTCCACATTGACTCTGTACCAGTACCCCCTGTATATAGCCTCCACAATGACTCTGTACCAGTACCCCCTGTATATAGCCTCCACATTGACTCTGTACCAGTACCCCCTGTATATAGCCTCCACATTGACTCTGTACCAGTACCCCCTGTATAGAGCCTCGCTATTGTTATATTACTGCTGCTCTTTAATTATTTGTTACTTTTTATTTTCTAAAGCATTGTTGGGTAAGGGCTTGTAAAAGTAAGCATTTCACTGTAAGGTCTACCTACACCTGTTGTATTCAGCATTTCACTGTAAGGTCTACTACACCTGTTGTATTCAGCATTTCACTGTAATTGTCTTATATTTTCAACTATGTTACTATATTTTTTACTTTGAGGTACTAACAAAGTGTAACCATTTCAATAGCATTTCACTGTAAGGTCTACTGTAAGGTCTACTACACCTGTTGTATTCAGCATTTCACTGTAAGGTCTACTACACCTGTTGTATTCAGCATTTCACTGTAAGTGTCATGTACTGTCATGTTGTGTCTTGTCTCTGTCCTTTCCCTTCACCCTGTCTCCCTCTGCTGGTCGTTGTTAGGTTACCTTTTCTCCCCCGCTTTCCCCCAGCTGTTCCTTGTCTCCTCTAACTACCCATTCACCCCGTTTCCCACCTGTTCCCTTTTTCCCTCTGATTAGGTCCCTATATCTCTCTCTGTTTCTGTTCCTGTCCTTGTCGGATTCTTGTTTGTTGTGTTTCATGCCTGAGCCAGACTATCGTCATGTTTGCTGTAACCTTGTCCTGTCCTGTCGGAATCTGCCGGTCTATCTGAGCCTACCTATGTTTGGTTATTAAAGAAGCTCTGTTTAAGTTAGTTCGCTTTTGGGTCCTCATTCACTCACCATAACAGAAGAATCCGACCAAGAATGGACCCAGCGACTTCGGATCCTCTCCACTCAGCCGTCGGGATCCAGGGAGCGATGCTAGGCAGACACGAGCAGGAAGTGTCTGCTGCTCGACATGCCGTTGAGACCCTGGCCACCCAAGTCTCCAACCTCACAGAACAGGTTCACCATCTCCGCCTCGATCCACCGGCCACTTCCAGGGCTTTCGAATCTCCGGAGCCCAGAATCAATAACCCGCCGTGTTACTCTGGGGAGCCCACTGAATGCCGCTCGTTCCTCACCCAGTGTGATATTGTGTTTTCTCTCCAGCCCAATACTTACTCCAGGAGCACTGCTCGTGTCGCCTACGTCATATCTCTCCTTATTGGACGGGCTCGTGAGTGGGGCACGGCAATCTGGGAGGCAAGGGCTGAGTGTACTAACCAGTATCAAGACTTTAAGGAGGAGATGATACGGGTTTTTGATCGATCTGTTTTTGGGGAGGAGGCTTCCAGGGCCCTGTCTTCCCTATGTCAAGGCAATCGATCCATAACAGACTACTCTATTGAGTTTCGCACTCTTGCTGTCTCCAGTGGCTGGAACGAGCCGGCCTTGCTCGCTCGTCTTCTGGAGGGTTTCCGCGCAGAGGTAAAGGATGAGATTCTCTCCCGGGAGGTTCCTTCCAGCGTGGATTCCTTGATTGAACTCGCTATTCGCATTGAGCGACGGGTTGATCTTCGTCACCGAGCTCGTGGAAAGGAGCTCGCGCTCTCCGTCGCCTCCCTCTCCGCATCACTACCATCTTCCTCTGCCGGCTCGGGTGCTGAGCCCATGCAGCTGGGAGGTATCCGCATCTCGACTAAGGAGAGGGAACGGAGAATCACCAACCGCCTCTGTCTCTATTGCGGTTCCGCTGGTCATTTTGTCACTTCATGTCCAGTAAAAGGCCAGAGCTCGTCAGTAAGCGGAGGGCTACTGGTGAGCGCTACTACTCCTGTCTCTCCTTCAAGATCCTGCACTACCTTGTCGGTCCATCCACGCTGGACCGGTTCGTCAGCTTCCTGCAGTGCCTTAATAGACTCTGGGGCGGAGGGCTGTTTTATGGACGAGACCTGGGCTCGGGAACATGACATTCCTCTCAGACAGTTAAAGGAGCCCACGGCCTTGTTCGCCCTGGATGGTAGTCCTCTCCCCAGGATTCAGCGTGAGACGCTACCTTTAACCCTCACTGTTTCTGGTAATCATAGTGAAACCATTTCTTTTTTAATTTTTCGTTCACCTTTTACACCTGTTGTTTTGGGCCATCCCTGGCTAGTTTGTCATAATCCTTCCATTAATTGGTCTAGTAATTCTATCCTCTCCTGGAACGTCTCTTGTCATGTGAAATGTTTAATGTCTGCTATCCCTCCTGTTTCCTCTGTCTCTTCTTCACAGGAGGAGCCTGGTGATTTGACAGGGGTGCCGGAGGAATATCACGATCTGCGCACGGTGTTCAGTCGGTCCAGGGCCACCTCTCTTCCTCCACACCGGTCGTATGATTGTAGTATTGATCTCCTTCCGGGAACCACCCCCCCCCGGGGTAGACTATACTCTCTGTCGGCTCCCGAACGTAAGGCTCTCGAAGATTATTTGTCTGTAGCTCTTGACGCCGGTACCATAGTCCCCTCCTCCTCTCCCGCCGGAGCGGGGTTTTTTTTTGTCAAGAAGAAGGACGGGTCTCTGCGCCCCTGCATAGATTATCGAGGGCTGAATGACATAACAGTGAAGAATCGTTATCCGCTTCCTCTTATGTCTTCAGCCTTCGAGATCCTGCAGGGAGCCAGGTTTTTCACTAAGTTGGACCTTCGTAACGCTTACCATCTCGTGCGCATCAGGGAGGGGGACGAGTGGAAGACGGCGTTTAACACTCCGTTAGGGCACTTTGAATACCGGGTTCTTCCTTTCGGCCTCGCTAACGCTCCAGCTGTCTTTCAGGCATTAGTCAATGATGTCCTGAGAGACATGCTGAACATCTTTGTTTTCGTTTACCTTGACGATATCCTGATTTTTTCACCGTCACTCCAGATTCATGTTCAGCACGTTCGACGTGTCCTCCAGCGCCTTTTAGAGAATTGTCTTTTTGTGAAGGCTGAGAAGTGCACTTTTCATGCCTCCTCCGTCACATTTCTCGGTTCTGTTATTTCCGCTGAAGGCATTAAGATGGATCCCGCTAAGGTCCAAGCTGTCATTGATTGGCCCGTCCCTAAGTCACGCGTCGAGCTGCAGCGCTTTCTCGGCTTCGCGAACTTCTATCGTCGTTTCATCCGTAATTTCGGTCAGGTGGCAGCTCCTCTCACAGCCCTTACTTCTGTCAAGACGTGCTTTAAGTGGTCCGTTTCCGCCCAGGGAGCTTTTGATCTCCTCAAGAATCGTTTTACATCCGCTCCTATCCTTGTTACACCTGACGTCTCTAGACAGTTCGTTGTCGAGGTTGACGCATCAGAGGTGGGCGTGGGAGCCATCCTTTCTCAGCGCTCCCTCTCTGACGACAAGGTCCACCCATGCGCGTATTTTTCTCATCGCCTGTCGCCGTCGGAACGTAACTATGATGTGGGTAACCGCGAACTGCTCGCCATCCGGTTAGCCCTAGGCGAATGGCGACAGTGGTTGGAGGGGGCGACCGTTCCTTTTGTCGTTTGGACTGACCATAGGAACCTTGAGTACATCCGTTCTGCCAAACGACTTAATGCGCGTCAGGCGCGTTGGGCGCTGTTTTTCGCTCGTTTCGAGTTCGTGATTTCTTATCGTCCGGGCTCTAAGAACACCAAGCCTGATGCTTTGTCTCGTCTCTTCAGTTCTTCAGTAGCCTCCACTGACCCCGAGGGGATTCTCCCTGAGGGGCGTGTTGTCGGGTTGACTGTCTGGGGAATTGAGAGGCAGGTAAAACAAGCGCTCACTCACACTCCGTCGCCGCGCGCTTGTCCTAGGAACCTTCTTTTCGTTCCCGTTCCTACTCGTCTGGCCGTTCTTCAGTGGGCTCACTCTGCCAAGTTAGCCGGCCACCCTGGCGTTCGGGGTACGCTTGCTTCCATTCGCCAGCGTTTTTGGTGGCCCACCCGGGAGCATGACACGCGTCGTTTCGTGGCTGCTTGTTCGGTCTGCGCGCAGACTAAGTCTGGTAACTCTCCTCCTGCCGGCCGTCTCAGGCCGCTTCCTATTCCCTCTCGACCGTGGTCTCACATCGCCTTAGATTTTGTCACCGGACTGCCTTCGTCAGCGGGGAAGACTGTTATTCTTACGGTTGTCGATAGGTTCTCTAAGGCGGCTCATTTCATTCCCCTTGCTAAGCTTCCTTCTGCTAAAGAGACGGCACAAATCATCATCGAGAATGTTTTCAGAATTCATGGCCTTCCGTCAGACGTCGTTTCGGACAGAGGTCCGCAATTCACGTCTCAATTTTGGAGGGAGTTTTGCCGTTTGATTGGGGCTTCCGTCAGTCTCTCTTCCGGCTTTCACCCCCAGTCTAACGGTCAAGCAGAACGGGCCAATCAGACTATTGGTCGCATCTTACGCAGTCTTTCTTTTCGTAACCCTGCGTCTTGGTCAGAACAGCTCCCCTGGGCAGAATACGCCCACAACTCGCTTCCTTCGTCTGCGACCGGGCTATCTCCTTTTCAGAGTAGCCTCGGGTACCAGCCTCCGCTGTTCTC
Source organism: Oncorhynchus mykiss (assembly GCF_013265735.2). Lineage (NCBI taxonomy): Eukaryota > Metazoa > Chordata > Actinopteri > Salmoniformes > Salmonidae > Oncorhynchus > Oncorhynchus mykiss. The sequence continues at coordinate 91,661,373 of NC_048565.1, read as the reverse complement.
ATCTCAGTTCGCCGAGTCCAGCGTCCCCTCCGCTCAGGCTTTTGTCCAACGTTGCGAGCGCACCTGGAAGAGGGTCAGGTCTGCACTTTGCCGTTATAGGACGCAGACTGTGAGGGCTGCTAATAAGCGTAGAACTAAGAGTCCTAGATATTGTCGCGGTCAGAGAGTTTGGCTCTCCACTCAGAACCTTCCCCTTAAGACGGCTTCTCGCAAGTTGACCCCGCGGTTCATTGGTCCGTTCCGTATTTCTCGGGTCATTAATCCTGTCGCAGTTCGACTTCTTCTTCCGCGATACCTTCGTCGCGTCCACCCGGTCTTCCATGTCTCCTGCATCAAGCCCGTCCTTCGCGCCCCCGCTCGTCTTCCCCCCCCCCCCCCCATCCTTGTCGAGGGCGCACCCATCTACAGGGTCCGTAGAATTTTGGACATGCGTCCTCGGGGCCGTGGTCACCAGTACCTCGTAGATTGGGAGGGGTACGGTCCTGAGGAGAGGAGTTGGGTTCCCTCTCGGGACGTGCTGGACCGTGCGCTGATCGAGGATTTCCTCCGTTGCTGCCAGGTTTCCTCCTCGAGTGCGCCAGGAGGCGCTCGGTGAGTGGGGGGGTACTGTAATGTACTGTCATGTTGTGTCTTGTCTCTGTCCTTTCCCTTCACCCTGTCTCCCTCTGCTGGTCGTTGTTAGGTTACCTTTTCTCCCCCGCTTTCCCCCAGCTGTTCCTTGTCTCCTCTAACTACCCATTCACCCCGTTTCCCACCTGTTCCCTTTTTCCCTCTGATTAGGTCCCTATATCTCTCTCTGTTTCTGTTCCTGTCCTTGTCGGATTCTTGTTTGTTGTGTTTCATGCCTGAGCCAGACTATCGTCATGTTTGCTGTAACCTTGTCCTGTCCTGTCGGAATCTGCCGGTCTATCTGAGCCTACCTATGTTTGGTTATTAAAGAAGCTCTGTTTAAGTTAGTTCGCTTTTGGGTCCTCATTCACTCACCATAACAGTAAGGTCTACCTACACCTGTTGTATTCAGCATGTCACTGTAAGGTCTACCTACACCTGTTGTATTCAGCATGTCACTGTAAGGTCTACCTACACCTGTTGTATTCAGCATTTCACTGTAAGGTCTACTACACCTGTTGTATTCAGCATTTCACTGTAAGGTCTACTACACCTGTTGTATTCAGCATTTCACTGTAAGGTCTACTACACCTGTTGTATTCAGCATTTCACTGTAAGGTCTACTACACCTGTTGTATTCAGCATTTCACTGTAAGGTCTACTACACCTGTTGTATTCAGCATTTCACTGTAAGGTCTACTACACCTGTTGTATTCAGCATTTCACTGTAAGGTCTACTACACCTGTTGTATTCAGCATTTCACTGTAAGGTCTACCTACACCTGTTGTATTCAGCATTTCACTGTAAGGTCTACTACAACTGTTGTATTCAGCATTTCACTGTAAGGTCTACCTACACCTGTTATATTCAGCATTTCACTGTAAGGTCTACCTACACCTGTTGTATTCAGCATTTCACTGTAAGGTCTACTACACCTGTTGTATTCAGCATTTCACTGTAAGGTCTACCTACACCTGTTGTATTCAGCATTTCACTGTAAGGTCTACCTACACCTGTTGTATTCAGCATTTCACTGTAAGGTCTACCTACACCTGTTGTATTCAGCATTTCACTGTAAGGTCTACCTACACCTGTTCTATTCAGCATTTCACTGTAAGGTCTACTACACCTGTTGTATTCAGCATTTCACTGTAAGGTCTACCTACACCTGTTGTATTCAGCATTTCACTGTAAGGTCTACCTACACCTGTTGTATTCAGCATTTCACTGTAAGGTCTACTACACCTGTTGTATTCAGCATTTCACTGTAAGGTCTACTACACCTGTTGTATTCAGCATTTCACTGTAAGGTCTACCTACACCTGTTGTATTCAGCATTTCACTGTAAGGTCTACTACAACTGTTGTATTCAGCATTTCACTGTAAGGTCTACCTACACCTGTTATATTCAGCATTTCACTGTAAGGTCTACCTACACCTGTTGTATTCAGCATTTCACTGTAAGGTCTACTACACCTGTTGTATTCAGCATTTCACTGTAAGGTCTACCTACACCTGTTGTATTCAGCATTTCACTGTAAGGTCTACCTACACCTGTTGTATTCAGCATTTCACTGTAAGGTCTACCTACACCTGTTGTATTCAGCATTTCACTGTAAGGTCTACCTACACCTGTTCTATTCAGCATTTCACTGTAAGGTCTACTACACCTGTTGTATTCAGCATTTCACTGTAAGGTCTACCTACACCTGTTGTATTCAGCATTTCAATGTAAGGTCTACCTACACCTGTTGTATTCAGCATTTCACTGTAAGGTCTACTACACCTGTTGTATTCAGCATTTCACTGTAAGGTCTACTACACCTGTTGTATTCAGCATTTCACTGTAAGGTCTACTACACCTGTTGTATTCAGCATTTCACTGTAAGGTCTACCTACACCTGTTGTATTCAGCATGTCACTGTAAGGTCTACCTACACCTGTTGTATTCAGCATGTCACTGTAAGGTCTACCTACACCTGTTGTATTCAGTATTTCACTGTAAGGTCTACTACACCTGTTGTATTCAGCATTTCACTGTAAGGTCTACCTACACCTGTTGTATTCAGCATTTCACTGTAAGGTCTACCTACACCTGTTGTATTCAGCATTTCACTGTAAGGTCTACTACACCTGTTGTATTCAGCATTTCACTGTAAGGTCTACCTACACCTGTTGTATTCAGCATTTCACTGTAAGGTCTACTACACCTGTTGTATTCAGCATTTCACTGTAAGGTCTACTACACCTGTTGTATTCAGCATTTCACTGTAAGGTCTACCTACACCTGTTGTATTCAGCATTTCACTGTAAGGTCTACTACACCTGTTGTATTCAGCATTTCACTGTAAGGTCTACTACACCTGTTGTATTCAGCATTTCACTGTAAGGTCTACCTACACCTGTTGTATTCAGCATTTCACTGTAAGTTCTACTACACCTGTTGTATTCAGCATTTCACTGTAAGGTCTACCTACACCTGTTGTATTCAGCATTTCACTGTAAGGTCTACCTACAACTGTTGTATTCAGCATTTCACTGTAAGGTCTACTACACCTGTTGTATTCAGCATTTCACTGTAAGGTCTACCTACACCTGTTGTATTCAGCATGTCACTGTAAGGTCTACCTACACCTGTTGTATTCAGCATGTCACTGTAAGGTCTACCTACACCTGTTGTATTCAGTATTTCACTGTAAGGTCTACTACACCTGTTGTATTCAGCATTTCACTGTAAGGTCTACCTACACCTGTTGTATTCAGCATTTCACTGTAAGGTCTACTACACCTGTTGTATTCAGCATTTCACTGTAAGGTCTACTACACCTGTTGTATTCAGCATTTCACTGTAAGGTCTACCTACACCTGTTGTATTCAGCATTTCACTGTAAGGTCTACTACACCTGTTGTATTCAGCATTTCACTGTAAGGTCTACTACACCTGTTGTATTCAGCATTTCACTGTAAGGTCTACTACACCTGTTGTATTCAGCATTTCACTGTAAGGTCTACTACACCTGTTGTATTCAGCATTTCACTGTAAGGTCTACTACACCTGTTGTATTCAGCATTTCCCTGTAAGGTCTACTACACCTGTTGTATTCAGCATTTCACTGTAAGGTCTACCTACACCTGTTGTATTCAGCATTTCACTGTAAGGTCTACTACAACTGTTGTATTCAGCATTTCACTGTAAGGTCTACCTACACCTGTTATATTCAGCATTTCACTGTAAGGTCTACCTACACCTGTTGTATTCAGCATTTCACTCTAAGGTCTACTACACCTGTTGTATTCAGCATTTCACTGTAAGGTCTACCTACACCTGTTGTATTCAGCATTTCACTGTAAGGTCTACTACAACTGTTGTATTCAGCATTTCACTGTAAGGTCTACCTACACCTGTTATATTCAGCATTTCACTGTAAGGTCTACCTACACCTGTTGTATTCAGCATTTCACTTTAAGGTCTACTACACCTGTTGTATTCAGCATTTCACTGTAAGGTCTACCTACACCTGTTGTATTCAGCATTTCACTGTAAGTTCTACTACACCTGTTGTATTCAGCATTTCACTGTAAGGTCTACCTACACCTGTTGTATTCAGCATTTCACTGTAAGGTCTACCTACAACTGTTGTATTCAGCATTTCACTGTAAGGTCTACTACACCTGTTGTATTCAGCATTTCACTGTAAGGTCTACCTACACCTGTTGTATTCAGCATGTCACTGTAAGGTCTACCTACACCTGTTGTATTCAGCATGTCACTGTAAGGTCTACCTACACCTGTTGTATTCAGTATTTCACTGTAAGGTCTACTACACCTGTTGTATTCAGCATTTCACTGTAAGGTCTACCTACACCTGTTGTATTCAGCATTTCACTGTAAGGTCTACTACACCTGTTGTATTCAGCATTTCACTGTAAGGTCTACTACACCTGTTGTATTCAGCATTTCACTGTAAGGTCTACCTACACCTGTTGTATTCAGCATTTCACTGTAAGGTCTACTACACCTGTTGTATTCAGCATTTCACTGTAAGGTCTACTACACCTGTTGTATTCAGCATTTCACTGTAAGGTCTACTACACCTGTTGTATTCAGCATTTCACTGTAAGGTCTACTACACCTGTTGTATTCAGCATTTCACTGTAAGGTCTACTACACCTGTTGTATTCAGCATTTCCCTGTAAGGTCTACTACACCTGTTGTATTCAGCATTTCACTGTAAGGTCTACCTACACCTGTTGTATTCAGCATTTCACTGTAAGGTCTACTACAACTGTTGTATTCAGCATTTCACTGTAAGGTCTACCTACACCTGTTATATTCAGCATTTCACTGTAAGGTCTACCTACACCTGTTGTATTCAGCATTTCACTCTAAGGTCTACTACACCTGTTGTATTCAGCATTTCACTGTAAGGTCTACCTACACCTGTTGTATTCAGCATTTCACTGTAAGGTCTACTACACCTGTTGTATTCAGCATTTCACTGTAAGGTCTACCTACACCTGTTGTATTCAGCATTTCACTGTAAGGTCTACTACACCTGTTGTATTCAGCATTTCACTGTAAGGTCTACTACACCTGTTGTATTCAGCATTTCACTGTAAGGTCTACCTACACCTGTTGTATTCAGCATTTCACTGTAAGGTCTACTACACCTGTTGTATTCAGCATTTCACTGTAAGGTCTACTACACCTGTTGTATTCAGCATTTCACTGTAAGGTCTACCTACACCTGTTGTATTCAGCATTTCACTGTAAGGTCTACTACACCTGTTGTATTCAGCATTTCACTGTAAGGTCTACCTACACCTGTTGTATTCAGCATTTCACTGTAAGGTCTACCTACACCTGTTGTATTCAGCATTTCACTGTAAGGTCTACTACACCTGTTGTATTCAGCATTTCACTGTAAGGTCTACTACACCTGTTGTATTCAGCATTTCACTGTAAGGTCTACTACACCTGTTGTATTCAGCATTTCACTGTAAGGTCTACTACACCTGTTGTATTCAGCATTTCACTGTAAGGTCTACCTACACCTGTTGTATTCAGCATTTCACTGTAAGGTCTACCTACACCTGTTGTATTCAGCATTTCACTGTAAGGTCTACCTACACCTGTTGTATTCAGCATTTCACTGTAAGGTCTACCTACACCTGTTGTATTCAACATTTCACTGTAAGGTCTACCTACACCTGTTGTATTCAGCATTTCACTGTAAGGTCTACTACAACAGTTGTATTCAGCATTTCACTGTAAGGTCTACCTACACCTGTTGTATTCAGCATTTCACTGTAAGGTCTACCTACACCTGTTGTATTCAGCATTTCACTGTAAGGTCTACCTACAACTGTTGTATTCAGCATTTCACTGTAAGGTCTACTACACCTGTTGTATTCAGCATTTCACTGTAAGGTCTACCTACACCTGTTGTATTCAGCATGTCACTGTAAGGTCTACCTACACCTGTTGTATTCAGCATGTCACTGTAAGGTCTACCTACACCTGTTGTATTCAGTATTTCACTGTAAGGTCTACTACACCTGTTGTATTCAGCATTTCACTGTAAGGTCTACCTACACCTGTTGTATTCAGCATTTCACTGTAAGGTCTACTACACCTGTTGTATTCAGCATTTCACTGTAAGGTCTACTACACCTGTTGTATTCAGCATTTCACTGTAAGGTCTACCTACACCTGTTGTATTCAGCATTTCACTGTAAGGTCTACTACACCTGTTGTATTCAGCATTTCACTGTAAGGTCTACTACACCTGTTGTATTCAGCATTTCACTGTAAGGTCTACTACACCTGTTGTATTCAGCATTTCACTGTAAGGTCTACTACACCTGTTGTATTCAGCATTTCACTGTAAGGTCTACTACACCTGTTGTATTCAGCATTTCCCTGTAAGGTCTACTACACCTGTTGTATTCAGCATTTCACTGTAAGGTCTACCTACACCTGTTGTATTCAGCATTTCACTGTAAGGTCTACTACAACTGTTGTATTCAGCATTTCACTGTAAGGTCTACCTACACCTGTTATATTCAGCATTTCACTGTAAGGTCTACCTACACCTGTTGTATTCAGCATTTCACTCTAAGGTCTACTACACCTGTTGTATTCAGCATTTCACTGTAAGGTCTACCTACACCTGTTGTATTCAGCATTTCACTGTAAGGTCTACTACACCTGTTGTATTCAGCATTTCACTGTAAGGTCTACCTACACCTGTTGTATTCAGCATTTCACTGTAAGGTCTACTACACCTGTTGTATTCAGCATTTCACTGTAAGGTCTACTACACCTGTTGTATTCAGCATTTCACTGTAAGGTCTACCTACACCTGTTGTATTCAGCATTTCACTGTAAGGTCTACTACACCTGTTGTATTCAGCATTTCACTGTAAGGTCTACTACACCTGTTGTATTCAGCATTTCACTGTAAGGTCTACCTACACCTGTTGTATTCAGCATTTCACTGTAAGGTCTACTACACCTGTTGTATTCAGCATTTCACTGTAAGGTCTACCTACACCTGTTGTATTCAGCATTTCACTGTAAGGTCTACCTACACCTGTTGTATTCAGCATTTCACTGTAAGGTCTACTACACCTGTTGTATTCAGCATTTCACTGTAAGGTCTACTACACCTGTTGTATTCAGCATTTCACTGTAAGGTCTACTACACCTGTTGTATTCAGCATTTCACTGTAAGGTCTACTACACCTGTTGTATTCAGCATTTCACTGTAAGGTCTACCTACACCTGTTGTATTCAGCATTTCACTGTAAGGTCTACCTACACCTGTTGTATTCAGCATTTCACTGTAAGGTCTACCTACACCTGTTGTATTCAGCATTTCACTGTAAGGTCTACCTACACCTGTTGTATTCAACATTTCACTGTAAGGTCTACCTACACCTGTTGTATTCAGCATTTCACTGTAAGGTCTACTACAACAGTTGTATTCAGCATTTCACTGTAAGGTCTACCTACACCTGTTGTATTCAGCATTTCACTGTAAGGTCTACCTACACCTGTTGTATTCAGCATTTCACTGTAAGGTCTACCTACACCTGTTCTATTCAGCATTTCACTGTAAGGTCTACTACACCTGTTGTATTCAGCATTTCACTGTAAGGTCTACTACACCTGTTGTATTCAGCATTTCACTGTAAGGTCTACCTACACCTGTTGTATTCAGCATTTCACTGTAAGGTCTACCTACACCTGTTGTATTCAGCATTTCACTGTAAGGTCTACCTACACCTGTTGTATTCAGCATTTCACTGTAAGGTCTACTACACCTGTTGTATTCAGCATTTCACTGTAAGGTCTACCAACACCTGTTGTATTCAGCATTTCACTGTAAGGTCTACTACATCTGTTGTATTCAGCATTTCACTGTAAGGTCTACCTACACCTGTTGTATTCAGCATTTCACTGTAAGGTCTACTACACCTGTTGTATTCAGAATTTCACTGTAAGGTCTACTACACCTGTTGTATTCAGCATTTCACTGTAAGGTCTACCTACACCTGTTGTATTCAGCATTTCACTGTAAGGTCTACCTACACCTGTTGTATTCAGCATTTCACTGTAAGGTCTACTACACCTGTTGTATTCAGCATTTCACTGTAAGGTCTACTACACCTGTTGTATTCAGCATTTCACTGTAAGGTCTACTACACCTGTTGTATTCAGCATTTCACTGTAAGGTCTACTACACCTGTTGTATTCAGCATTTCACTGTAAGGTCTACCTACACCTGTTGTATTCAGCATTTCACTGTAAGGTCTACCTACACCTGTTGTATTCAGCATTTCACTGTAAGGTCTACCTACACCTGTTGTATTCAGCATTTCACTGTAAGGTCTACCTACACCTGTTGTATTCAGCATTTCACTGTAAGGTCTACCTACACCTGTTGTATTCAGCATTTCACTGTAAGGTCTACTACACCTGTTGTATTCAGCATTTCACTGTAAGGTCTACTACACCTGTTGTATTCAGCATTTCACTGTAAGGTCTACTACACCTGTTGTATTCAGCATTTCACTGTAAGGTCTACTACACCTGTTGTATTCAGCATTTCACTGTAAGGTCTACCTACACCTGTTGTATTCAGCATTTCACTGTAAGGTCTACCTACACCTGTTGTATTCAGCATTTCACTGTAAGGTCTACCTACACCTGTTGTATTCAGCATTTCACTGTAAGGTCTACCTACACCTGTTGTATTCAACATTTCACTGTAAGGTCTACCTACACCTGTTGTATTCAGCATTTCACTGTAAGGTCTACTACAACAGTTGTATTCAGCATTTCACTGTAAGGTCTACCTACACCTGTTGTATTCAGCATTTCACTGTAAGGTCTACCTACACCTGTTGTATTCAGCATTTCACTGTAAGGTCTACCTACACCTGTTCTATTCAGCATTTCACTGTAAGGTCTACTACACCTGTTGTATTCAGCATTTCACTGTAAGGTCTACTACACCTGTTGTATTCAGCATTTCACTGTAAGGTCTACCTACACCTGTTGTATTCAGCATTTCACTGTAAGGTCTACCTACACCTGTTGTATTCAGCATTTCACTGTAAGGTCTACCTACACCTGTTGTATTCAGCATTTCACTGTAAGGTCTACTACACCTGTTGTATTCAGCATTTCAGTGTAAGGTCTACCAACACCTGTTGTATTCAGCATTTCACTGTAAGGTCTACTACATCTGTTGTATTCAGCATTTCACTGTAAGGTCTACCTACACCTGTTGTATTCAGCATTTCACTGTAAGGTCTACTACACCTGTTGTATTCAGAATTTCACTGTAAGGTCTACTACACCTGTTGTATTCAGCATTTCACTGTAAGGTCTACCTACACCTGTTGTATTCAGCATTTCACTGTAAGGTCTACCTACACCTGTTGTATTCAGCATTTCACTGTAAGGTCTACTACACCTGTTGTATTCAGCATTTCACTGTAAGGTCTACTACACCTGTTGTATTCAGCATTTCACTGTAAGGTCTACTACACCTGTTGTATTCAGCATTTCACTGTAAGGTCTACTACACCTGTTGTATTCAGCATTTCACTGTAAGGTCTACCTACACCTGTTGTATTCAGCATTTCACTGTAAGGTCTACCTACACCTGTTGTAATCAGCATTTCACTGTAAGGTCTACCTACACCTGTTGTATTCAGCATTTCACTGTAAGGTCTACCTACACCTGTTGTATTCAGCATTTCACTGTAAGGTCTACCTACACCTGTTGTATTCAGCATTTCACTGTAAGGTCTACCTACACCTGTTGTATTCAGCATTTCACTGTAAGGTCTACTACAACAGTTGTATTCAGCATTTCACTGTAAGGTCTACCTACACCTGTTGTATTCAGCATTTCACTGTAAGGTCTACCTACACCTGTTGTATTCAGCATTTCACTGTAAGGTCTACCTACACCTGTTCTATTCAGCATTTCACTGTAAGGTCTACTACACCTGTTGTATTCAGCATTTCACTGTAAGGTCTACTACACCTGTTGTATTCAGCATTTCACTGTAAGGTCTACCTACACCTGTTGTATTCAGCATTTCACTGTAAGGTCTACCTACACCTGTTGTATTCAGCATTTCACTGTAAGGTCTACCTACACCTGTTGTATTCAGCATTTCACTGTAAGGTCTACTACACCTGTTGTATTCAGCATTTCACTGTAAGGTCTACCTACACCTGTTGTATTCAGCATTTCACTGTAAGGTCTACTACACCTGTTGTATTCAGCATTTCACTGTAAGGTCTACCTACACCTGTTGTATTCAGCATTTCACTGTAAGGTCTACTACACCTGTTGTATTCAGCATTTCACTGTAAGGTCTACCTACACCTGTTGTATTCAGCATTTCACTGTAAGGTCTACTACATCTGTTGTATTCAGCATTTCACTGTAAGGTCTACCTACACCTGTTGTATTCAGCATTTCACTGTAAGGTCTACCTACACCTGTTGTATTCAGCATTTCACTGTAAGGTCTACCAACACCTGTTGTATTCAGCATTTCACTGTAAGGTCTACTACATCTGTTGTATTCAGCATTTCACTGTAAGGTCTACCTACACCTGTTGTATTCAGCATTTCACTGTAAGGTCTACCTACACCTGTTGTATTCAGCATTTCACTGTAAGGTCTACCTACACCTGTTGTATTCAGCATTTCACTGTAAGGTCTACCTACACCTGTTGTATTCAGCATTTCACTGTAAGGTCTACCTACACCTGTTGTATTCAGCATTTCACTGTAAGGTCTACTACACCTGTTGTATTCAGAATTTCACTGTAAGGTCTACCTACACCTGTTATATTCAGCATTTCACTGTAAGGTCTACCTACACCTGTTGTATTCAGCATTTCACTGTAAGGTCTACCTACACCTGTTATATTCAGCATTTCACTGTAAGGTCTACCTACATCTGTTGTATTCAGCACATGTGACAAATAACATTTGATTTAGATTTAAGACCACCTCTAACAGATGCCACTTTGAAAACACGGGAGACTGAAGTACTAACACTAATTGCTAATTACCTAGCAAAGGTGAAGGTCACACCTCCCTTCACTAATTGCTGACTGCCTAGGAGATGTGAAACCTCTCCCCCTCCAATACACCCACTAATTACCAACACGTGTCACAAATTGCCCCGCCCCTTGATCCTGGTTGATGTGTCAACAACTATCTGCAAGTTATGATCAGTCAGCAGTTCACACTCCAAGTAGACCACTGGGAAGACAGGCAGTAGATGGACCTAGCTATCAAAAAGACAGTACTAGACGACAACAGATAAAGACATCACTTCTGGAGATATCAGGAGTCCTCTAGCTATAGAATGAAGAACAATTGTTGCGTTGTCCCTGAGTGAGCATCAAACATAATGTTTTCTCCTTCAATGCAAGCATATTTCCGAGCAATGTCAATGTGTATTCATTGTTGCATTGTCAGAGATCCAACAAAATGTATGTGATTGTAAAGGGGTGAGTGTTTATCCTCTTTTTGAAAAAAATAAATATCTTCAAAGTTGAAATAAATAGACTTGGGGAGGATATGAAAGCCAGTTGTGGTTTGAATTAGCCTAAATTGAGATGGGAACAGAACTGAGAGGTAGAGAGAGTGAGAATTCCACAGCCCACATTGAGTTAGTGAATTGACAGAGGAAAGCTTCTCTCACATTCATCTGAAACACAAAGGCGTAGAGAGGGAGGCCTCTGCGTCGGAGCTGCTGTTATGAGATATGTTTGTTTGTTAAAACACATTAACATCTTGGCACCGTTTTAGTTCTGTTTCTCTCCCTCTCTCCTTCTGCCTTTAAAAAAAAAAACACAAAACCAAGTGACAGACCAGGAACTATCTAATTACAACATTATGTGGAGGTCTGAGCTGAATCAGGGATTACTGTAGACTAACTGGGGGTCTGAGCTGAGTCAGGGATTACTGTAGACTGGCTGGAGGTCTGAGCTGAGTCAGGGATTACTGTAGACTGACTGGAGGTCTGAGCTGAGTCAGGGATTACTGTAGACTGTCTGGAGGTTTGAGCTGAGTCAGGGATTACTGTAGACTGTCTGGAGGTCTGAGCTGAGTCAGGGATTACTGTAGACTGACTGGAGGTCTGAGCTGAGTCAGGGATTACTGTAGACTGAGCTGAATCAGGGATTACTGTAGACTGGCTAGAGGTCTGAGCTGAGTCAGGGATTACTGTAGACTGTCTGGAGGTCTGAGCTGAGTCAGGGATTACTGTAGACTGAGCTGAAGGTCTGAGCTGAGTCAGGGATTACTGTAGACTGACTTGAGGTCTGAGCTGAGTCAGGGATTACTGTAGACTGAGCTGAATCAGGGATTACTGTAGACTGGCTAGAGGTCTGAGCTCAGTCAGGGATTACTGTACACTGAGATGAATCAGGGATTACTCTAGACTGGCTGGAGGTCTGAGCTGAGTCAGGGATTACTGTAGACTGAGCTGAATCAGGGATTACTGTAAACTGGCTGGAGGTCTGAGCTGAGTCAGGGATTACTGTACACTGGCTGAAGGTCTGAGCTGAGTCAGGGATTACTGTAGACTGACTGGAGGTCTGAGCTGAGTCAGGAATTACTGTAGACTGACTGGAGGTCTGAGCTGAGTCAGGGATTACTGTAGACTGGCTGAATCAGGGATTACTGTAGACTGACTGGAGGTCTGAGCTGAGTCAGGGATTACTGTACACTGATCTGAATCAGGGATTACTGTAGACTGGCTGGACGTCTGAGCTGAGTCAGGGATTACTGTACACTGATCTGAATCAGGGATTACTGTAGACTGACTGGAGGTCTGAGCTCAGTCAGGGATTACTGTAGAATGTCTGGAGGTCTGAGCTGAGTCAGGGATTACTGTAGACTGAGCTGAGTCAGGGATTACTGTAGACTGAGCTGAGTCAGGGATTACTGTAGACTGACTGGAGGTCTGAGCTGAGTCAGGGATTACTGTAGACTGTCTGGAGGTCTGAGCTGAGTCAGGGATTACTGTAGACTGACTGGAGGTCTGAGCTGAGTCAGGGATTACTGTAGACTGGCTGGAGGTCTGATCTGAGTCAGGGATTACTGTAGACTGTCTGGAGGTCTGAGCTGAGTCAGGGATTACTGTAGACTGACTGACAGTCATAGGATGCATCTGAAACGGCACCCTATTCCCTATATAGTGCACCATTTTAGACCAAAGCCCTATTCCCTATATAAGTGCACCATTTTAGACCAAAGCCCTATTCCCTAGATAGTGCACTATTTTAGACCAAAGCCCTATTCCCTAGATAGTGCACCATTTTAGACCAAAGCCCTATTCCCTAGATAGTGCACCATTTCAGACCAATGCCCTATTCCCTAGATAGTGCACTATTTTAGACCAAAGCCATATTCCCTATATAGTGCACTATTTCAGACCAAAGCCCTATTCCCTATATAGTGCACTATTTCAGACCAAAGCCCTATTCCCTATATAGTGCACTATTTCAGACCAAAGCCCTATTCCCTATATAGTGCACTATTTCAGACCAAAGCCCTATTCCCTAGATAGTGCACCATTTCAGACCAAAGCCCTATTCCCTAGATAGTGCACTATTTCAGACCAAAGCCCTATTCCCTAGATAGTGCACCATTTCAGACCAAAGCCCTATTCCCTAGATAGTGCACTACTTCAGACCAAAGCCCTATTCCCTAGATAGTGCACTATTTTAGACCAGAGCTCTATAGGGAATAGGTTGCCATTTGGGACAGAGACAAAGTCACATCATTGGTTCTCTTCCCCTGGGGGAAGATGATGACCCAGATATTCCTGTCAGACATTTTATGATTGTCTCACACCGCACAATAAGGCACCACAGAAGAAGAGCCACTTCCTCTCACTCAGATAGTGGAGGTGAAGCAGCTGGTTACAGGTTACGCCTGCCTTCGCCTCATATGGATACGTGGGGGGAAACTTTTTTAATTGCTTCACTTTTCTGCCTTTGATCATCTTGATTTCCTGTTTTCACATTGCATGCGAGATCAAATCCCCGAGCTGACACGGTACAAATCTGTCGTTCTGCCCCTGAACAAGGCAGTTAACCCCACTGTTCCCCGGCTGACATTAAAAATAAGAATTTGTTCTAAACTGACTTATCTACTTAAATAAAGGTCAAATATTTAAAAAATATCCACAATGGCACTCTGTTCACTACATATGACCAGGGCCCATCATTTTCCCTACATAAGAGCACTACAATTCACCAGGGCCCATCATATCCCCTACATAAGAGCACTACATTTGACCAGGGCCCATAATATTCTCCACATAATAGCACTAGATTCGACCAGGGCCCATCATATTCCTACATAAGAGCACTACATTTGACCAGGGCCCATCATATTCCCTACATAAGAGCACTACATTTGACCAGGGCCCATCATATCCCCTACATAAGAGCACTACATTTGACCAGGGCCCAACATAAGAGCACTACATATGACCAGGGCCCATCATAGTCCCTACATAAGAGCACTACATATGACCAGGGCCCATCATATTCCCTACATAAGAGCACTACATTTGACCAGGGCCCATCATATCCCCTACATAAGAGCACTACATTTGACCAGGGCCCAACATAAGAGCACTACATATGACCAGGGCCCATCATAGTCCCTACATAAGAGCACTACATATGACCAGGGCCCATCATATTCCCTACATAAGAGCACTACATTTCACCAGGGCCCATCATATTCCCTACATAAGAGCACTACATTTGACCAGGGCCCATAATATTCTCCACATAAGAGCACTAGATTCGACCAGGGCCCATCATATTCCTACATAAGAGCACTACATTTGACCAGGGCCCATCATATTCCCTACATAAGAGCACTACATTTGACCAGGGCCCATCATATCCCCTACATAAGAGCACTACATTTGACCAGGGCCCAACATAAGAGCACTACATTTGATCAGGGCCCATCATATTCCTTACATAAGAGCACTACATATGACCAGGGCCCATCATATTCCCTACATAAGAGCACTACATTGACCAGGGCCCATCATATTCCCTACATAAGAGCACTACATTTGACCAGGGCCCATCATATTCCCAACATAAGAGCACTACATTTGACCAGGGCCCAACATAAGAGCACTACATTTGACCAGGGCCCAACATAAGAGCACTACATTTGATCAGGGCCCATCATATTCCCTACATAAGAGCACTACATTGACCAGGGCCCATCATATTCCCTACATAAGAGCACTACATTTGACCAGGGCCCATCATATTCCCTACATAAGAGCACTAGATTGACCAGGGCTAGTGCTCTGATCAAAAGCCCAATAGTCTGGTCAAATGTAGTCTACTAAGTAAGGAATGGGGTTCCAGTATAGCCACTGTCTCTGCCTGTCTGTCCTCAGGTGCTTAGTTGTCCTGCTTTGTGCCACATGAAACCCAGGATATTGGCTACCTTGGCCTCGCCTCAGTCCACCAGTGGCAGCATCGGTCCACCAGTGCCTGCCTTGATCCAGCCTCGGTCCAGCCTTGGTCCAGCAACGGTCCAGCCTCGGTCCAGCCTCGGTCCAGTCTTGGTCCAGCCTCGGTCCAGCAACGGTTCAGCCTCGGTCCAGCCTTGGTCCAGCCCCGGTCCAGTCTTGGTCCAGCACCGGTCCACCAGTGCCTGCCTCGGTCCACCAGTGCCAGCCTCGGTCCACCAGTGCCAGCCTCGGTCCACCAGTGCCAGCCTCGGTCCACCAGTGCCAGCCTCGGTCCACCAGTGCCAGCCTCAGTCCAGCCTTGGTCCAGCCTCGGTCCACTAGTGTCAGGCTCATTCCAGCCTTGGTCCAGCCTCGGTCCACTAGTGTCAGCCTCAGTCCAGCCTTGGTCCAGCCTCGGTCCACTAGTGCCAGTCTCAGTTCAGCCTCGGTCCACCAGTGCCAGTCTCAGTCCAGGCTCGGTCCACCAGTGTCAGCCTCGGTCAAGCCTTGGTCCACCAGTGCCAGCCTCGGTCCACCAGTCTCGGTCCAGCCTCGGTCCAGCCTCGGTCCAGTCTCGGTCCACCAGTACCAGGCTCGGTCCAGTCTTGGTCCAGCCTCGGTCCACCAGTGCCAGCCTCGGTCCAGTCTTGGTCCAGCCTCGGTCCAGCCTCGGTCCACCAGTGCCTGCCTCGGTCCAGCCTCGGTCCACCAGTGCCAGCCTCGGTCCAGCCTCGGTCCACCAGTGCCAGCCTCGGTCCAGCCTCGGTCCACCAGTGCCAGCCTCGGTCCAGCCTCGGTCCACCAGTGCCAGCCTCGGTCCAGCCTCGGTCCACCAGTGCCAGCCTCGGTTCAGCCTCGGTCCACCAGTGCCAGACTCGGTTCAGCTTCGGTTCACCAGTGCCAGCCTCGGTCCAGCCTCCAGTTATCTTCCTTTCTAGGGAGTTTTTCCTAGCTACCGTGCTTCTACCTCTGCATTGCTTGCTGTTTGGGGTTTTAGGCTGTGTTTCTGTACAGCACTTTGTGACATCTGCTGATGTAAAAAGGGCTTTGTAAATACATTTGATTGATTGATCCAACAGGCCTCACAACCACAGGTCACATGTAACCATGCCAGCCCAGGACCTCAACATCTGGCTTCTTTACCTGCGGGACAGTCTGAGACCAGCTACCCAGACAGCTGATGAAACTGAGGAGTATTTATGTCTCTGATAAAGCCCTTTTGTGGGTAAGAACTCATTCTGATTGGCTGAACCCCTGCCCAGTCATGTGAAATCCATAGATTAGGGCCTAATTCTTTCAAATGACTTATTTCCTTTATATGAAGTGTAACTAAAATCATCGGTCTATAGGTTTGTTCAGTATATACACTACGTCAGGGGTTCTTAAACTTGTTCAGCCTAGGACCCAAATGAGAAATTCGGTGTTTTCCTGGGACCCAAGCTTACAAAAACATGCACTATATGTAGATATCAGTACATTTCATTGCCCTTATGCCCATTAAACAAATGCTACATAGACAAATAGCAATTATATGAAATTACCATATAAATAGCTTTTCATGTTTATTTTCCCCCATTAAAAATACTCTTACATATCTGTCTAGGTTGGAACTGTTGCTGTTAAAATACAATGAATCATTTTTATTCTGAACTGGAATAAACTGATTGATAACATCACACAGATGCAGACCAGAAAACACACCGTCCTAATGAGAGGTGTGTGACTGGTTGAGGGTATTCAACTAGCAGGTAAATTCTGGGCTCCGTTGTTGACAGTTGAGAACCCTGACTCCTAACAGGTACGTTGGTGCCAAACTGGATCAGAACATCTGCTGCTTTCTCAGTCAGTTTCTCAGCCTCAAATCATCTTGCGTCAATCAGTGTATTCCAGTTCAGAATAAAAATTTGTCCATTTATTTTAACAGCAACTGTTTACCCCTCCCCCACATCTTCATCTGTAATGTTACGTAGGGTGGCACTCTCCGTAGCTAGATAGCTTTCTTTGGCTAACGTTAGCTAGCTATTGGCTGTGTACAAGGGGATTGTTTGAAAGAGAAACTCACGTCGACTACTATGAGAGATGGTACTCCCTTATTTCTGCTTATCATCATCACCTGTTATAAAAATGAGAAAAAGGTCTTGCTAGTTGACTTACTTTTCCACTGTCGAAGCACTGTTTCCTGAAGGATTCTGCCCTGTTCTAAAATAACTCCCTGTGTTTACCGTCATGCTGTGGATGTTTGGTCAGGAACTGTCGTTTTCATTTGTTCGTTTTGAGAGACTCATTACTTCCCTGCACAAAATACACATTGTGGGCGCTCCTCGTTATTTCTCAAAGTTTGTATTAAAACCAAGAGAGAGAAACTCATCGCTGTATTTGCGTTTTATGACAATTGAACTCAGTCAGAACTTGTGCCAAGTTTGAGTCCATTCGATGACGGCGGCGCGATACAATGACAAGCCAGTGGCTGACAGCGGCATCATCGGCTGCTGAACAACAGCACTGCGGTGTGTGTGGGTCGCGGAGTGATCTTCAAGAAAACTGACAGGGAAAAAAAGATCCGGTTAAACCCTGAAGAACACGGGCATCTTCCTCCCACTCGCACAGCTGCCAAACTGAGCAAGAGACACCCCTGCTAAGCAGAGAGAGTGCACTGAATAGAGAGTGCAGTTGCAACATGGCCAAAAACTATTCCAGGGAATTATTGAAATAATAATGAATGTACTCTGACACGTCGCCACCCACCATTAACAGGTCAGCGACCCACTTTGGGGGGTAAGAATGTGGACACCTGCTCTCCTACATTTCATTCCAAAATCATGGGCTTTAATATGGAGTTGGTACCCCCCCTTTGCTGCTATAATAGTCTATACTCTTAGGCTGAAGGCTTTCCACTAGATGTTGGAACATTGATGCGGGGACTTGCTTCCATTCATCCCAAAGGTGTTTGATGAGGTTGAGGTCGGGGCTCTGTTCGGGCCAGTCAAGTTCTTCCACACCGATTTCAAAAGACTATTTCTGCATGGATCTTGCTTTGTGCACAAGGGCATTGTCATGCTGAAACAGGAAAGGGCCTTCCCCAAACTGTTGCCACAATGTTGGAAGCACAGAATGTTATTGTATGCTGTAGCATTAAGATTTCCCTTTACTGGAACTAAGGAGCCCAGCCTGATCCATGAAAAATAGCACTAAACCAATATTCCTTCAACAAAACCTTACAGTTGGCACTATGCATTGGGGCAGGTAGCGTTCTCCTGGCATCCACCAAACCCAGATTCGTCCGTTGGACTGCCAGATGGTGAAGTGTGATTCATCACTCCAGAGAACATGTTTCCACTGCTCCAGAGTCCAATGGCGGTGAGCTTTACATCACTCCAGCCAACACTTGGCATGGTGATCTTAGGCTTGTGTGCGACTGCTCTGCCATGGAAACCCATTTCTTGAAGCTCCTGACAAACAGTTATTGTGGTGATGTTGCTTCCAGAGACAGTTTGGAACTTGGTAGTGAGTGTTGCAAACGAGGACAGACAATTTTTACACGCTACGGTTACCCGTTCTCTGAGCTTGTGTAGCCTTCCACTTCGTGGCTGAGCCGTTGTTGCTCCTAGACGTTTCCACTTCACAATAACAGCACTTACAGTTGACACGGGGCAGCTCTAGCAGAGAAGATATGTGACCAACTGACTTGTTGGAAAGGTGGCATCCTATGACAGCGCCACGTTGAAAGTCACTGAGCTCTTCAGTAAGGCCATTCTACTGCCCATGTTTGTCTATGGAGATTGCATGGCTGTGTGCTCGATTTTATACACCTGTCGGCGGCAGGTGTGGCTGAAATAGCCGAATCCACCCTTTTTCACGGGGTGTCCACGTACTTTTGTATACATATAACCTCTACAAGCTGTTTATAAAGGACCATTTATATCAAGTGTTTCCTGGTATTCATACTATATTTGTGGTAAACCGGTCATTGTGATTTTGTCCAGGGCCATTGCTCCTCGGTGACGTTACAGCAGCTATGTCTTCCTGTGTCTTTAGAAATGCCAAGCCATTCCAATGTTTTCCCCCAGAAGCCCTCAACTAAAACCCTCCCAACAGTTCAAAGGGTTGTTTTCACATAACACAGCACATTTCTCTATACGTATGACCCCAAAGACAACTGCTACTACTGCTAATTAAAAGTAAACCCAAGGCATACAGTAGATTACATTATATTGTACTTTACAGTTCAACTCAGCTGTGGTTCCGGTGGGGACTATAACTAGCTGAGGCCATTAGTGAGTGCAGGCCGCTCAGATTTAAAAATATGTTTCCCAAATGGCACCCTATTCCCTATGTAGTGCACTACTTTAGCCCAGAACCCTTTGGGACACAGGCAAACACTTGAACTTTCTGTTAGTTCTCAAGGCTGCCGTCAGATCTCGATGAGAACACAGACTGAAAGACTGGAATAAGATCAATCATCATGTTCATTATTAACAGCTGGACATTGGACCCCTGCAGCTAACAGGTCAGAAACAAAGGGTACACTAGTGTATGTGTCCTTTATGGGCAATGGGGTCTGAGCACCACAGTTTATATTTTAAACACCAAATAAATGTGTGTGTGTGTGTGAGAAAGAGCATTGTATAGCCATATCATCCATCCTAACAGAACACCTTACAGCCATATCATCCATCCATCCTAACAGAACACATTACAGCCATATCATCCATCCTAACAGAACACATTACAGCCATATCATCCATCCATCCTAACAGAACACATTACAGCCATATCATCCATCCATCCTAACAGAACACATTACAACCACATCATCCATCCTAACAGAACACATTACAGCCATATCATCCATCCATCCTAACAGAACACATTACAGCCCTATCATCCATCCTTACAGAACACATTACAGCCATATCATCCATCCATCCTAACAGAACATATTACAGCCACATCATCCATCCATCCTAACAGAACACATTACAGCCATATCATCCATCCATCCATCAGAACACATTACAGCCATATCATCCATCCATCTAACAGAACACATTACAGCCACATCACCCATCCATCCTAACAGAACATATTACAGCCACATCATCCATCCTAACAATATGGCTTTGATGAAACAGTCATCTGTTACTAGCAGGTGGCAGCTGCTCCCTGCATCTCCCAACCATGTCTTGCCACTACAGGGTATAACAGTGTGGAAAGGGACACCAGGTATCTAGACTATGGCTCGAGGCCTTCCTTAGAAGTCGTCTCTCCATCCTGTCTCTGTGTGGCTTCCTTCATCACGTCCATCAAAGGAGCATATTCCTCCTCCTCCTCCTCGTAGCATATGGTTCTGTACCTGTTTCAGAATGTGTCAAAGAAAGCAGTAGTGGAGGAGAAGACCTAAACACTCCCTGTAGGACTCTACTGAAGACCTAAACACTCCCTGGAGGACTCTACTGAAGACCTAAACACTCCCTGGAGGACTCTACTGAAGACCTAAACACTCCCTGGAGGACTCTACTGAAGACCTAAACACTCCCTGTAGGACTCTACTGAAGACCTAAACACTCCCTGTAGGACTCTACTGAAGACCTAAACACTCCCTGGAGGACTCTACTGAAGACCTAAACACTCCCTGGAGGACTCTACTGAAGACCTAAACACTCCCTGGAGGACTCTACTGAAGACCTAAACACTCCCTGGAGGACTCTACTGAAGACCTAAACACTCCCTGGAGGACTCTACTGAAAACCTAAACACTCCCTGGAGGACTCTACTGAAGACCTAAACACTCCCTGGAGGACTCTACTGAAGACCTAAACACTCCCTGGAGGACTCTACTGAAGACCTAAACACTCCCTGGAGGACTCTACTGAAGACCTAAACACTCCCTGGAGGACTCTACTGAAAACCTAAACACTCCCTGGAGGACTCTACTGAAGACCTAAACACTCCCTGGAGGACTCTACTGAAGACCTGAACACTCCCTGGAGGACTCTACTGAAGACCTAAACACTCCCTGGAAGACTCTACTGAAGACCTGAACTCTCCCTGGAGGACTCTACTGAAGACCTAAACACTCCCTGGAGGACTCTACTGAAGACCTAAACACTCCCTGGAGGACTCTACTGAAGACCTAAACACTCCCTGGAGGACTCTACTGAAGACCTAAACACTCCCTGGAGGACTCTACTGAAAACCTAAACACTCCCTGGAGGACTCTACTGAAGACCTAAACACTCCCTGGAGGACTCTACTGAAGACCTGAACACTCCCTGGAGGACTCTACTGAAGACCTAAACACTCCCTGGAGAACTCTACTGAAGACTGAAGACCTAAACACTCCCTGGAGGACTCTACTGAAGACCTAAACACTCCCTGGAGGACTCTACTGAAGACCTAAACACTCCCTGGAGGACTCTATTGAAGACCTAAACACTCCCTGGAGAACTCTACTGAAGACTGAAGACCTAAACACTCCCTGGAGGACACTACTGAAGACCTAAACACTCCCTGGAGGACTCTACTGAAGACCTGAACACTCCCTGGAGGACTCTACTGAATACCTGAACACTCCCTGGAGGACTCTACTGAAGACCTAAACACTCCCTGGAGGACTCTACTGAAGACCTAAACACTCCCCGGAGGACTCTACTGAAGACCTAAACACTCCCTGGAGGACTCTACTGAAGACCTAAACACTCCCTGGAGGACTCTACTGAAGACCTAAACACTCCCTGGAGGACTCTACTGAAGACCTAAACACTCCCTGGAAGACTCTACTGAAGACCTGAACTCTCCCTGGAGGACTCTACTGAAGACCTAAACACTCCCTGGAGGATTCTACTGAAGACCAAAACACTCCCTGGAGGACTCTACTGAAGACCTAAACACTCCTTGGAAGGACTCTACTGAAGACCTAAACACTCCCTGGAGGACTCTACTGAAGACCTAAACACTCCCTGGAGGACTCTACTGAAGACCTAAACACTCCTTGGAAGGACTCTACTGAAGACCTAAACACTCCCTGGAGGACTCTACTGAAGACCAAAACACTCCCTGGAGGACTCTACTGAAGACCTAAACACTCCCTGGAGGACTCTACTGAAGACCAAAACACTCTCTGGAGGACTCTACTGAAGGCCTAAACACTTCCTTTGAGGACTCTACTGAAGACCTAAACCCTCCCTGGAGGACTCTACTGAATACCTGAACACTCCCTGGAGGACTCTACTGAAGACCTAAACACTCCCTGGAGGACTCTACTGAAGACCTAAACACTCCCCGGAGGACTCTACTGAAGACCTAAACACTCCCTGGAGGACTCTACTGAAGACCTAAACACTCCCTGGAGGACTCTACTGAAGACCTAAACACTCCCTGGAGGACTCTACTGAAGACCTAAACACTCCCTGGAAGACTCTACTGAAGACCTGAACTCTCCCTGGAGGACTCTACTGAAGACCTAAACACTCCCTGGAGGATTCTACTGAAGACCAAAACACTCCCTGGAGGACTCTACTGAAGACCTAAACACTCCTTGGAAGGACTCTACTGAAGACCTAAACACTCCCTGGAGGACTCTACTGAAGACCTAAACACTCCCTGGAGGACTCTACTGAAGACCTAAACACTCCTTGGAAGGACTCTACTGAAGACCTAAACACTCCCTGGAGGACTCTACTGAAGACCAAAACACTCCCTGGAGGACTCTACTGAAGACCTAAACACTCCCTGGAGGACTCTACTGAAGACCAAAACACTCTCTGGAGGACTCTACTGAAGGCCTAAACACTTCCTTTGAGGACTCTACTGAAGACCTAAACCCTCCCTGGAGGACTCTACTGAAGACCTAAACCCTCCCTGGAGGACTCTACTGAAGACCTAAACACTTCATTTGAGGACTCTACTGAAGTCTCCTCTCTGTTTACCACAGCCATCAACTTGTTGATAATAGACCTCACCAGTACAGTGTGTTCATAATTGTTTTAGGTATTATTAAGATACAAGTATAGATATAATTAAAATACAAATGTTATGTGACCTGAAGCAAAGAAAATTGAATATATTATGATTTCCAAATATATATATATTATTAGATATTAGATTATTATATATTATAATATTCGATTTCAAAGGCAGGCTCCAGCAGGAGAGCAATCTGGTGACGACAACGGCTGCTCTCTCTCCTGCTGAACGTTTGAAGTGTAGACCCTCCCGTGACCTTCCTATTCAACTGCTATTTACATGGAACGACAAGGGCCTTACGTTTACAAAGAACCAAAGGGAGAGAAAACAAAACTCACTACCTCAGTACTCACAGTGTAGATGCTATGTTTAGGGCCTTCTAGTGAATTCTAAAACATAGTATTTAGGATACGGCAGCGTGTTCTACTGAGGGAGGGACTTGTGTCTGAGGTCATGTGTTCAAGGCACGTAGGTTGCCTTGTTGAATGTTGTAGCCTTTCCTATAATGGTAGAACAATGTGAAGTTCCATATTTAATGATTGTTTTTCATTTATCTGCGATAACATTGCAATTCAGGCTGTACAGTAAGGGGCACATACGTGGTTTAGCTTATTTTTTAATTACATTAGATTATAGCTACTTGCTGACTGAGCAGACACCTTTTTCTCCTGATTTCACACTCTGACTCGTCTCTTGTCTGACCCACTTCTAAAGCAGTGGATCTGGGATGCAATAATACCCTCAGTTACAGCTGCTGTCAGAGAAAGAGGGACATGGGGAGAGGGAGAGAGAGAACGAGTAGAGAGAAAAAGAGAGAGATAGATAGAGATCAAGAGAGAACCAGAGAGAGAAGAGAACTACGTGAGCTAAACCAGGCTGTGTAGATCTGAGTGTGACTCAACAAGGTTCTTCTCCTCTGTCTCCCCACAGCTCTCATTGTGTGTGGTGTGCCTCCTCTGCAGTAGTTGTCACAGCGACCAGTCAGACAATTCTACTGTCTGGTGCTGACAGAGAGAGAGAGTCTGGACTCCTTATCTATACCTAGTGCTGACAGAGAGAGAGAGTCTGGACTCCTTATCTATACCTAGTGCTGACAGAGAGAGAGAGTCTGGACTCCTTATCTATACCTAGTGCTGACAGAGAAAGAGAGTCTGGACTACTTGTCTATACTCAGTATATAACCTGTATCTATACTCTTACCTCGAGTATCAAATCAAATCAAATGTATTTATAAAGCCCTTCGTACATCAGCTGATATCTCAAAGTGCTGTACAGAAACCCAGCCTGAAACCCCAAACAGCAAGCAATGCAGGTGTAGAAGCACGGTGGCTAGGAAGAACTCTCTAGAAAGGCCAAAACCTAGGAAGAAACCTAGAGAGGAACCAGGCTATGAGGGTTGGCCAGTCCTCTTCTGGCTGTGCCAGGTGGAGATTATAACAGAACTTGACCAAGATGTTAAAATGTTCATAAATGACCAGCATGGTCAAATAATAATAATCACAGGCAGAACAGTTGAAACTGGAGCAGCAGTACGGCCAGGTGGACTGGGGACAGCAAGGAGTCATCATGCAAGGTAGTCCTGAGGCATGGTCCTAGGGCTCAAGTCCTCTGAGAGAAAGAAAGAAAGAAAGAGAGAATTAGAGAGAGCATACTTAAAATGTACCCCGGACACCGGAAAAGACAGGAGAAGTCCTCCAGATATAACACACTGACCCTAGCCCCCCGACACATAAACTACTGCAGCATAAATACTGGAGGATGAGACAGGAGGGGTCAGGAGACACTGTAGTATCTCTGTTACCTACAGACACTAACCTATACAGCACCTGTTCATCTTAGGATACCTACAGTATCTAGTATCTCTGTTACCTACAGTATCTAGTATCTCTGTTACCTACAGTATCTAGCTCTCTGTTACCTACAGTATCTAGTACCTATGTTACCTACAGTATCTAGTATCTCTGTTACCTACAGTATATAGTATCTCTGTTACCTACAGTATCTAGTATCTCTGTTACCTACAGTATCTAGTATCTCTGTTACCTACAGTATCTAGTATCTCTGTTACCTACAGTATCTATTCCCTCTGTTACCTACAGTATCTATTCCCTCTGTTACCTACAGTATCTAGTATCTCTGTTACCTACAGTATCTAGTATCTCTGTTACCTAGAGTATCTATTCCCTCTGTTACCTACAGTATCTAGTACCTCTGTTACCTACATTATCTAGTATCTCTGTTACCAACAGTATCTAGTACCTCTGTAGTCCTTTTCTCAAATCACAACGTTTGAGTTGTAGACAGCCTACTTTCCCCTTGGGGTAAATGACTACTCTACCAGTAGGATAGGCTTGAGGACTTACAGGACATTCTTCATTTCAGTTTTTGTGTCCAAAAATAGCTAATAACTCACGGTGCAGAATTGGATAGGGCTGGCAGCACAAGGCTGGCTGTCTGGTCGCCGTGACAACTACTGCAGAGGAAACACACAATGAGAGTTGTGGGTAACCAGAGGAGAGGAACCTTGTTGACTCACACGCACATCGACATAGCCTGGTTTAGGTTCATGTAAACTGAAAATATATATATAAAAACGCAACGTGCAACAACTGAAACTGAAAAACTGGGAAATGTTCAGCTTCCAGAAATTGTGTACAGTTGCATCATGGGGCGGCAGGTAGCCTAGAGGTTAGAGCATTGGGCCAGTAACCGAAAGGTTGCTAGATCGAATCCCCGACCTTACAAGGTAAAAATATGTTGTTCTGCCCCTGAACAAGGCAGTTCCTAGACCAGTTAACCCACTGTTCCTAGACCAGTTAACCCACTGTTCCTAGGCGGCCAGTTAACCCACTGTTCCTAGGCGGCCAGTTAACCCACTGTTCCTAGACCAGTTAACCCACTGTTCCTAGGCGGCCAGTTAACCCACTGTTCCTAGACCAGTTAACCCACTGTTCCTAGACCAGTTAACCCACTGTTCTTAGGCGGCCAGTTAACCCACTGTTCCTAGACCAGTTAACCCACTGTTCCTAGACCAGTTAACCCACTGTTCCTAGACCAGTTAACCCACTGTTCCTAGACCAGTTAACCCACTGTTCCTAGACCAGTTAACCCACTGTTCCTAGACCAGTTAACCCACTGTTCCTAGACCAGTTAACCCACTGTTCCTAGGCGGCCAGTTAACCCACTGTTCCTAGACCAGTTAACCCACTGTTCCTAGACCAGTTAACCCACTGTTCTTAGGCGGCCAGTTAACCCACTGTTCCTAGACCAGTTAACCCACTGTTCCTAGACCAGTTAACCCACTGTTCCTAGACCAGTTAACCCACTGTTCCTAGACCAGTTAACCCACTGTTCCTAGGCTGTCATTGTAAATAAGAATTTGTTCTTAACTGACTTGCCTTAAATAAAGGTTAAATGAAATGTTTGTGTAAATTCTAATCAATAATAAGA
The DNA here is from genome assembly GCF_013265735.2 of Oncorhynchus mykiss. Taxonomy (NCBI): domain Eukaryota; kingdom Metazoa; phylum Chordata; class Actinopteri; order Salmoniformes; family Salmonidae; genus Oncorhynchus; species Oncorhynchus mykiss. The sequence goes on along the minus strand of NC_048565.1, from coordinate 91,634,298 downwards.
AGAGTCCAGAGTCCATCACCAATCAGAATATTACTTTTATTTAATATTGATTAATTACTGCAACAATGATCAATAATAGTCAACCCAGCACTCTTGACTGTACGGCCGAGCAGCCGAACCTGATAACGTAAACCAGAGATCTCTTATATAAGAAATACAAAAAGTGTTTAGTCATGGCTGGTTCCACCCCTCCCATGCAGACCAAAGGGCAGACCAAAGCCACTCTGGGTTCATCCTGTTGTTATCTGCACGGGGGGGTGGGGGTGGTGGGGGGTTGTCTTAACCCTACCCTGGCTTAGATTCCCAGATGCCAGGATGAAGGTGAGACAATACTGAGGCATTGTTCTAAACTCTTCCACACGCTCTCTCTCTTTCTCGGTTACAACCACAACATCTTGTCTATGGAATGGCAGCTTTCAGATTTTTTATAACCAATGTCACAATCTCTAGCAAAAACCCATTTCCCTTGACCATACGTCCAGACTAACTGCAGGAAGCTCCAGTGAAAACCATCCCTTTACAGAAACATAAATAGAACACAAAGTGTCTTACTATTAGTTAAGTATACAATCGTTAACTATTAATATCAACTATTAATACCAAACAAATCAGGGTAAATTCTTCTCTGACACGTTTTCATGCTGAAACATGAGGTGATGGCGGCGAATGAATGGCAGGCACAATGGGCCTCAGGATCTCGTCACGGTATCTCTGTGCACGCAAATTGCCATCGATAAAATGCAATGATGTTTGTTGACTGAAGTTTATGCCTGCTCCATACCATAACCACACCATGGGGCACTCTGTTCACAACGTTGACATCAGCAAACCGCTCGCCAACACAACGCCATTACACGTGGTCTGGTTGTGAGGCCAGTTGGATGTACTGCCAAATTCTCTAAAACAACACTGGATGTGGCAGAGAAATTAACATTCCATTCTCTGGCAACAGCTCTGGTAGACATTCCTGCAGTCAGCATACCAATTCCGCGCTCCCTCAAAACTTGACACTTCTGTGGCAGTGTGTTGTGTGACAAAACTGCACATTTTAGACAAATACGCTTTTTTGTCAGTATGAAATATTTCTGGGATATTTTATTTCGGTTCGTGAAACATGCACGTTACATGTTGCATTGATATTTTTGTTCATCTCTCTCTCTCTCTCTCTCTCGTCCAGACTGTAATCTGTTGTTCTATATTATTATACTGTAGCATTTTCTTGTCCAGCTCGTAGGAAATTGTAAGCAAATATTAGTTTCATTCGCCTGCAACCATGTGTTTTAATCCTGCTCTGTTTGAGCCTTATAGGCCGCATCCCAAATGACAAACTATTCCCTTTGTAGTGCACTACTATTGACGAGGACCAAAAGGTCTCTGGTCTAAAAAGTGCACTACGTAGGGAATAGGGTGGTATTTGGGTTGCACAGATGCATCCTCCCCCTCCCCTTTCCCTCCCCCTTCCTCCCCTTCCCTCCCCTCCCCTTTCTCTCCCCTTTCCCTCCCCCTCCCCTTTCTCTCCCCTTTCCCTCCCCCTCCCCTTTCCCTCCCCCTTCCTCCCTTTTCTCTCCCCTCCCCTCCCCTTTCTCTCCCCTTTCCCTCCCCCTCCCCTTTCCCTCCCCTTCCCTCCCCTCCCCTTTCTCTCCCCTTCCCCTTTCCCTCCCCCTTCCTCCCCTCCCCTCCCCTTTCTCTCCCCTTTCCCTCCCCCTCCCCTTTCCCTCCCCCTTCCTCCCCTTTCTCTCCCCTTTCCCTCCCCCTTCCTCCCCTTTCTCTCCCCTCCCCTTCCCCTTTCCCTCCCCTTCCCCTTTCCCTCCCCCTTCCTCCCCTTTCACTCCCCTTTCCCTCCCCTCCCCCCCCCCCCCCCCCCCCCCCCCCCCCCCCTCCCCCTCCCCCTTCCTGCCCCTACGGCCCGTTTTGGCTCAGACAAGACTGTACTTACTTTATGTCATACTATTGAGATCTGATTGGGGTTCTCACACAATAGGAAACAACCTTCAAAAATAACAACCGTTCCTGTGGTGAAGAGTATTCTACTGAACATTTAAAAAAAAATACCTAATACTTGTAGAAAGCAATGACCCGAGGCTAAATGTTGTTTCTGGATACAGCGTCACCGTGTTACAGAAGCATGATAAAGGACTTCCATGCAACAGAGAGAGACACATTCCAGTCTAAAAAACCCTCAGGGGGTTAAATGCATCAATAACGGCCACGATACGATCATAATAAAATAAAATAACAATTTGTAATTGGGTTGTGGCAAAGCAAATGAGAGCTGACTACATTTCACACAGATTATGTAAGTGTTGAAATCATAAAACAGCGATTCACCTTAATTACAGTTGAAAAGAACGAAGGGAAACTCTCCTGTTTTAAATTGTTCTTATTTTAAACGTATTTCGTTCTGTCTTTGAGCTGTTTTTTAATCTACTAATATTCTGTGTTATATGATTCGTGTTTTGTGTAGGAAAGGTAGTTGCTGATTTATTTCAAATCTAATCATGTTGTATTGGTCACACATACACATGTTTAGCAGATGTTATTGCGGGTGTTGTGAAAATGCTTGTGTTTCTCGCTCCAACAGTGCAGTAATATCTAACAATCTCACAACAATACACACAAATCTAAAGGTAAAATAATGGAATTAAGAAATATATAAGTATTAGGACGAGAAATGTCAGAGTGGCATTGACTAAAATGCAGTAGAATAGAATACAGTATATACATATGAGATGAGTAAAGCATCAACTAAAATACAGTAGAATAGAATACAGTATAAACATATGAGATGAGTAAAGCATCAACTAAAATACAGTAGAATAGAATACAGTATAAACATATGAGATGAGTAAAGCATCAACTAAAATACAGTAGAATAGAATACAGTATATACATATGATATGACTAAAGCAGTATGTAAACATTATTAAAAAGAGAATAGTGATCCATTATTAAAGTGACCAGTGATTCCATGTCTATGTACAGAGGGCAGCAGCCTCTAAGGTGCAGGGTTGTGTAACCGGGTGGTAGCCGGCTAGTGATGGCTGTTTAGCAGTTTGGTGGCCTTGAGATAGAAGCTGTTTTTCAGTCTCTCAGTGTTAGTGATGACTATGTAACAGTCTGATGGCCTTGAGATAGAAGCTGTTTAACAGTCTGATGGCCTTGAGATAGAAGCTGTTTTTCAGTCTCTCGGTCCCAGCTTTGATGCACCTGTACTGACCTCGCCTTCTGGATCGTAGCGAGGTGAACATGCAGTGGCTCGGGTGGTTGTTGTCCTTTATAATCTTATTGGCCTTCCTGTGTCACTTGGTGCTGTAGATGTCTTGGAGGACATGTAGTTTGCCCCCGGTGACGCGTTGGGCAGACCGCACCACCTTCTGGAAAGCCCTGTGGTTGTGGGCGGTGCAGTTGCCAAACCAGGTGGTGATACAGCCCATCAGGATGCTCTCAATTGTGCATCTGTAAAAGTTTGTGAGGTTCTTAGGGGCCAAGACGTATTTCTTCAGCCTACCTGAGGTTGAAGAGGCGCTGTTGCCCCTTCTTCATCACACTGCCTGTGTGGGTGGACCATTTCAAGATTGTCAGTGATGTGTAACGTCGAGGAACTTGAAGCTTTCCACCTTCTCCACTGCAGCCCGTCGATGTGGATAGGGGGGCGCTCTCCTTCTTCTGTTTCCTGAAGTCCACAATCAGCTCCTTCATTTTGCTTTAGCACTATCTAATGGGGACTCTAATACAGTTTTTTTTTCCTGAATCACTTTGGCTCATATTTCAGATATAAGTTGTATATTTTCTTAACTCTAAGTACAAAACTAACAAGTGTAATTCCCCGTATCTTATGTTTGATTGTGAATTCATTGGCATTCCACGCATCTTTCAGTTCTATAGTTCTATAGTTCTGTTCTATAGTGTTCTATAGTTCTATAGTTCTGTTCTATAGTGTTCTATAGTTCTATAGTTCTGTTCTATAGTGTTCTATAGTTCTATAGTTCTGTTCTATAGTGTTCTATAGTTCTATAGTTCTGTTCTATAGTGTTCTATTCTATAGTGTTCTATAGTTCTATAGTTCTGTTCTATAGTTCTGTTCTGTAGTGTTCTATAGTTCTATAGTTCTGTTCTATAGTGCTGGATAGAAAGAGCAGCACAGTAGATGGTAAATACCATTATCCATACAGTACTTGACTATAACTTAACTTGACATGCAATTTAAAAAAATATATATAGTTTATATCCAATGGCAGGTGGTAAGGATGTTGAAATATTTCAATCTTACGGTTTTATTATCCTTATACAGTACACACGTAGGACAAATCATCAGATACACGGGGTATTGTAAAGCAATTGGCTACTGTAAAAACCGGAGAATGGTGTTATATCCCATTTCTGCCTCATGGAATATTGTACTAGATCACCTTTTCTATGTGACTTGTCAACTGAAACAGTATCACCTGTCTCTCTGCTTGAAAGTCATCAGTTTACAGTGTCTTTCAATGACATTCAGATAATGAATAGAAATATAATGTTATATACAACACTAGATGTTTCAGCAGTGCATTGTACACCCTTAAAACTAAAAGGTGCTGGCCTCCCGAGTGGCGCAGCGGTCTAAGGCACTGCATCGCTAGTGCTAGCTGTGCCACTAGATATCCTGGTTCGAGTTCAGGCCGTGACCGGGAGACCCATGGGGCGGCGAACAATTTGGCCCAGCATCGTCCGGGTTAGGGGAGGGTTTGGCCCAGCGTCGTCCGGGTTAGGGGAGGGTTTGGCCCAGCTTCGTCCGGGTTAGGGGAGGGTTTGGCCCAGCTTCGTCCGGGTTAGGGGAGGGTTTGGCCCAGCGTCGTCCGGGTTAGGGGAGGGTTTGGCCCAGCGTCGTCCGGGTTAGGGGAGGGTTTGGCCCAGCATCGTCCGGGTTAGGGGAGGGTTTGGCCCAGCATCGTCCGGGTTAGGGGAGGGTTTGGCCCAGCGTCGTCCGGGTTAGGGGAGGGTTTGGCCCAGCGTCGTCCGGGTTAGGGGAGGGTTTGGCCCAGCATCGTCCGGGTTAGGGGACGGTTTGGCCCAGCATCGTCCGGGTTAGGGGAGGGTTTGGCCCAGCGTCGCCCGGGTTAGGGGAGGGTTTGGCCCAGCGTCGTCCGGGTTAGGGGAGGGTTTGGCCCAGCGTCGTCCGGGTTAGGGGAGGGTTTGGCCCAGCGTCGTCCGGGTTAGGGGAGGGTTTGGCCCAGCATCGTCCGGGTTAGGGGAGGGTTTGGCCCAGCATCATCCGGGTTAGGGGAGGGTTTGGCCAGCAGGGATGTGGCCAGCAGGGATGTCTGGGTCTGACGCAGTGCACGCTGATACAGTCACCAGGTGTACGGTGTTTCCTCCGACACATTGGTGCGGCTGGCTTCCGGCTTAAGCGGGCATTGTGTCAAGAAGCAGCGTGGCTTGGCAGGGTTGTGTTGCAGAGGACGCACGCTCTTGACCTTCACCTCTCCCGAGTCCATACAGGAGTTGCAGCGATGAGACAAGACTGTAACTACCAATTGGATACCACAAAAAAAGGGGTAAAATATATATATTATTATATGAATAAATAAGGTGCTGGAACCAAATAAGGATCTTGAGAGCAATGGAAACCCTCTTAGCTTCTCTGAAGACTTTGAAGAACCAGAATCCAAATCCAGGACCGGAATCGACTAGACCTTCTGTTGGGCTTATTTGCATTTTATTTGCATATTTCCCAGGGTGCCTTCAGAGTGAATTTTAGAGTTACCAGTACTACCCAGGACTGTGTTTGCTAGTAACGGAAACATGTTTGTTGCATTTATTAATTTTCTGTCCTGTGGATTTAATTAATAACCAAGTGTGATCCTATGTGAATTTGTTAACAATTAAGATGCCATTGTTTAACAAGCCTTCTTTTAATTAAGGGGCCTAGTTTTATTCTAATACAGTGACCTGAAATTACTGCACTGGTTGTGTGTGTGTGTGTGTGTGTGTGTGTGTGTGTGTGTGTGTGTGTAGAGGCCCAGCATGATACACTGCATTCAGAAAGTATTCAGACCCCTTGACTTTTTCCACATTCAGTTACGTTACAGCCTTATTCTGAGATGGATTAAATAAATAAAACATCCTCAGCAATCTACACACAATACCCCATAATGACATCACAATACCCCATAATGACATCACAATACCCCATAATGACATCACAATACCCCATAATGACAAAGCAAACACAGGTTTTTAGAATGTTTGCAAATGTATTAAAAATAAGTCATCATTTTTCAGACCCTTTTTAAAAATATATATTTTACCTTTATTTAACTAGACAGGTCAGTTAAGAACAAATTCTTATTTTCAATGACGGCCTTGGAACAGTGGGTTAACTGCCTGTTCAGGGGCAGAACGACCGATTTGTACCTTGCTGTGAGACTCGAAATTGATCTCAGGTGCATCCTGTTTCCATTGATCATTGATCATTGATCATCCTTGAGATGTTTCTACAACTTCATTGGATTCGATCTGTGGTAAATTCAACTGATTGGACATGATTTGGAAAGGTACACACCTGTCTATATAAGGTCCCACAGTTGACAGTGCATGTCAGAGCAAAAACCAAGCCATGAGGTCGAAGGAATTGTCCGTAGAGCTCCGAGACAGGATTGTGTCGAGGCACAGATCTGGGGAAGGGTACCAAAAAATGTCTGCAGCATTGAAAATCCCCAAGAACACAGTGGCCTCCATTTTTAAATGGAAGAATTTGGAACCACCAAGACTCTTCCTAGAGCTGGCTGCCTGGTCAAACTAAGCAATCAAGGGAGAGGGGCCTTGGTCAGGGAGGTGACCAAGAACCAGATGGTAACTCTGACAGAGCTCTAGAGTTCCACTGTGGAGATGGGAGAAACTTCCAGAAGGACAACCATCTCTGCAGCAGTCCATCAATCAGGCCTTTTTGTCAGAGTGGCCAGACGGAAGCCACTCATCAGTAAAAGGCACATGACAGACCGCTTGGTTTGCCAAAAGGCACTTAAAGACTCTCAGACCATGAGAAACAAGATGGTCTGATGAAACAAAGCTGAAACAAAGATTGAACTCTTTGGCCTGAATGCCAAGCATCACAGCTCAGGACCTCAGACTCGGCGAAGGTTCACCTTCCAACAGGACAACGACCCTAAGCACACAGCCAAGACGATGCAGGAGTGGTTTCAGACAAGTCTCTGAATGTCCTTGAGTGTCCCAGCCAGAGCCTGGACTTGAATCCGATTGAACAACTCTGGAGAGACCTGAGAATAGCTGTGCAGCGACACTCCCCATACAACCTGACAGAGACGAGAGGATCTGCAGAGAAGAATGGGAGAAACTCCCCAAATACAGGTGTGCCAAGCTTGTTGCGTCAAACCCAAGAAGACTTGAGGTTATAAGCACTGCCAAAAGTGCTTCAACACAGTACAGATTAAAGGGTCTGAAAATTTATATAAATGTGGTATTTTTGAATTTTTTATAAATTAGCAAAAATGTCAACCTGTTTTTGCTTTGTCATTAGGGGTTATTGCGTGTTGATTGATGAAGTAAAATAACATATAATCAATTTTAGAATAATGCTGTAAGGCAACAAAATGCGGAAATAGTCAAGGGGTCTGAAAACTTTCCCAAGGCACTGTACGTCTCTAGACTCAGACCAGCACAGACCCAGCTCAGCTCAGACCCAGCTCAGCTGAGCCAAGCACAGTCCCAGTTTAGCTAAACCCAGCAAAGTCCCAGCTCAGCTCTACCCAGCACAGACCCAGCTCAGCCCAACATGGACCAAGCACAAAACAAGCACAGACCCAGCTCAGCCCTACACAGACCCAGCTCAGCCCAACAGAGACCCAGCCCAGCTCAGCCCAGCACAGTCCCAACTCAGCCCAGCACAGACCTAGCCCAACACCGATGCAGCCCATTACAGATCCAGCCCAGCTCAGCCCAGCACAGACCCAGTCCAGCACAGACCCAACACAGACACGCCCCAACACAGACACAGACCAGCACAGACCCAGCTCAGCCCAGCACAGACCAAACTCAGTTTAGCACAGACCCAGTCCAGCACAGACCCAGGCCAGCAAAGGCAGGTCGCAGTGGGCATACAGTACTGACAGCTGTGATTAGAGTGCAGTAGTAATCTGTGGTCAGAGTGCAGTAGTAATCTGTGGTCAGAGTGCAGTAGTAATCTGTGTTTAGAGTGCAGTAGTAATCTGTGGTTAGAGTGCAGTAGTAATCTGTGGTTAGAGTGCAGTAGTAATCTGTGGTTAGAGTGCAGTAGTAATCTGTGGTCAGAGTGCAGTAGTAATCTGTGTTTAGAGTGCAGTAGTAATCTGTGGTTAGAGTGCAGTAGTAATCTGTGTTTAGAGTGCAGTAGTAATCTGTGGTTGGAGTGCAGTAGTAATCTGTGGTCAGAGTGCAGTAGTCATATGTGGTCAGAGTACAGTAGTAATCTGTGGTCAGAGTGCGGTAGTAATCTGTGGTTGGAGTGCGGTAGTAATCTGTGGTTGGAGTGCGGTAGTAATCTGTGGTTGGAGTGCGGTAGTAATCTGTGGTCAGAGTGCAGTAGTAATCTGTAGTCAGAGTGCAGTAGTAATCCTCTCTGACTCTTCTTAGGCAATGAACTGGAATAAACCCATAAAGCACCCCTCCCTCCCACACCTCATCACTACAGCAATGTTAAACCCATAAAGCTCCTCTCCCTCCCACACCTCATCACTACCACAATGTTAAACCCATAAAGCTCCTCTCCCTCCCACACCTCATCACTACCGCAATGTTAAACCCATAAAGCTCCTCTCCCTCCCACACCTCATCACTACCACAATGTTAAACCCATAAAGCTCCTCTCCCTCCCACACCTCATCACTACCACAATGTTAAACCGTAAACACTTTGGTATTGTCCCAAATGGTATCCTACTACTTATACAGTGCACTACTTTTAAACAAGGCCCATGTGGGTCTGGTCAAATCTAGTGCACTACGTAGGGATGCAGCCTTTCAGAATTTGTACAAACACAAACTCCCGGGCCAAGCCAATCACAATGCTGTAAAGCGAGCCCAACGGTGATAAAGGTGACGAATGATTGTAATGATTCTGAAGCGAGCAACAAGCCCCGTGTTTGGTTGGTTTGGGGAGATGGTGGATCAGGGGGGAGATGGTGGATCAGGGGGGAGATGGTGGATCAGGGGGGTGATGGTGGATCAGGGGGGAAATGGTGGATCAGGGGGGAGATGGTGGATCAGGGGGGAGATGGTGGATCAGGGGGAAAGCGGCAGAGAGCCTGAAACAAGACCCGTGTTTGGTTGGTTTGGGGAGATGGTGGATCAGGGGGGAGATGGTGGATCAGGGGAGAGATGGTGGATCAGGGGAGAGATGGTGGATCAGGGGAGAGATGGTGGATCAGGGGAGAGATGGTGGATCAGGGGAGAGATGGTGGATCAGGGGGAGATGGTGGATCAGGGGGGAGATGGTGGATCAGGGGGGAGATGGTGGATCAGGGGGGAGATGGTGGATCAGGGGGAAAGCGGCAGAGAGCCTGAAACAAGCCCCGTGTTTGGTTGGTTTGGGGAGATGGTGGATCAGGGGGGAGATGGTGGATCAGGGGAGAGATGGTGGATCAGGGGGGAGATGATGGATCAGGGGGGAGATGGTGGATCAGGGGGAGATGGTGGATCAGAGGAGAGATGGTGGATCAGGGGGGAGATGATGGATCAGGGGGAAAGCTGCAAAGAGCCTGAAACAGAGGGGGTGAGGAATACTGATCAAGGAAAGATCTAACACCATCCTGACGCAGGAAACAAATAAATAAATAAATAAATACAAACATCAAGTGAAGTAAACCTTCCTGCAACATCTTGCTGAGTGTGGACCAATCACAGCCCGTCCACTGAAACAATCAACATCCAATGGCAATGGATTTTGCTTTGTTTTCTTTTTCCTTCGTCTATCTATATATATATATATATATATATATATATATATATATATATATATATATCACCAAGTATGACACTTGGTGACAGGTTTTCCAATTCAACGGGTTGAAAAGAGAATGATTTTTTTTTTTGTCGTGATGAAATGGAAACTGCTTGGCCAAGCTCTTGTCAGGTGGGGGATAATTCTCCGTACTGGTATTGTGGGATGGTGCATTGTTACTGTTCAATACATTACAGCACTCCTCTCCAATAGCTCTCCCACCATGGTGGAGATTCAGCCTGCGCCAGGCTTTTGTCCAGCCTCAGCGTTTCCCGAGCTAACAATTACGGGATGGAGCCCAAATATCACCCTCAAATGTAGTGCACTACTGTCCTTTAGAGAATAGGGTAACATTTGGGACACAAGCACAGGGAACCTCAGTGATAAGGAGAGTTAGAGATTTGTGCCATTTAATAATTGAGGACCTCCCGAGGGCCGTACTTTGCAACTGTGTGCTTAAATGTATCAGCGTACGACCGACCTTGCAGTATGGCTCTGGAAAATCTGTCCCCACAGGGACAAAGCACGCTGCTTTCATATTGCAAGATACCCTGGTACTTCAGTCCTGCTCCGTGGACCCCTGTGGATCCTGTACCTCTGTGGATCCTGTACCTCTGTGGATCCTGTACCTCTGTGGATCCTGTACCTCTGTGGATCCTGTACCTCTGTGGATCCTGTACCTCTGTGGATCCTGTACCTCTGTGGATCCTGTACCTCTGTTTAGCTTTTTCCCTGTGTTTTTTTATATATATATATTTTTTACAATTTCTACAACCACCCATCGAGAAAAACAAGAAGAAGGGATATAGTCGAGCCCTAAACAGGATTTACTTTACTGAGTGGCTCTAATTCTCATTATTTAACAATCACCTAAAGCCATTGCAGTCAAAGCCCAACGGAAGGCTATTATTCCTGTTCAGCAATCACAACTCTCATAACAAATGACTGAGTCCAACATTCTCCCTCCAGAAGTCTCCATGATGAACAGGAGTGTAAAGCCTTGTCTCTTTTGGGGCTGAAGATAGCGTGAGGAAGTCTACACAGACTGGAGTTCATTTAAAATAATTTCCAACCTAAAACAATAGGCTCCTATAAATACCAGGGTTGTGTCCCAAATGGGCACCCTATTCCCTATGTAGTGAACTACTGTTGCCCAGGTCTCTGGTCAAAATGGTTGCACTATACAGGAAAATAGGGTGCCATTTGAAATGCAGCCCATGTGGTGGAGTGTGGAAGTAGAGGAACTGGCCTATCCGGGTGGGTTGATTGATGAGGCTATCAGGAGGACCTGGACCAGGGCTAGGCCAAACACTCTCCTCTCTTCTCTTCCAGGGAGTTTCAGATCAGGTGGGATGATTGATGAGGCTATCAGGAGGACCTGGACCAGGACTTGCCCAAACACTCTCCTCTCTTCTCTTCCAGAGAGATTCCAACACAATCTATTGCACTCTCCACAGGAACACAAACAGTCCAATTAGGCAGAGAATTGCATGGTGAACAGTCAGGGCATGTTTTAACATCATGGAGGTATTCCAACTCTTTAGAAGGATTTGGAGATCAGGGCACGTTTATATTCTCTGTATGTGTGGATGAGACATGGATGAGACATGGATGAGACATGGATGAGACGGTTGTGGTATTTTGAAACGAAACTGCAAAGCATCAACAAGAGAGTAGATTTGAATCTCACGTTAAAATATTGATTTAAGTAACTTCCCATTAAGAAGTCATGATCAAACACACGGTTGAGTGTTAGCTCGTTAGATTTTTACTTTCCTGTGTTGTGTGGCAAGGTTTTCATCCAAACCATTCACTGTATGTTCGTCATCTAAAGAGGAAATAAGGTCTTATTCAAAAATATTCTGTGTATGTGTGTGTGTGTGTGTGTGTGTGTGTGTGTGTGTGTGTGTGTGTGTGTGTGCGTGCGGCATGTCTGAGCTTCCTGCCTGCTTACCCAGGAGACCCCTGGGTTATATTTCACTATAGCAGCAGACACAGATAGAAAAACATTCTAGATATTGTTTTCTTTTTATAAATCTCCCGGGCCCAGACGAGCCTCCCCTCTCCCCTGGCCCAGACGAGCCTCCTCTCTCCCCCGGCCCAGACGAGCCTCCCCTCTCCCCCGGCCCAGACGAGCCTCCCCTCTCCCCCGGCCCAGACGAGCCTCCCCTCTCCCCCGGCCCAGACGAGCCTCCCCTCTCCCCCGGCCCAGACGAGCCTCCCCTCTCCCCCGGCCCAGACGAGCCTCCCCTCTCCCCCGGCCCAGACGAGCCTCCCCTCTCCCCCGGCCCAGACGAGCCTCCCCTCTCCCCCGGCCCAGACGAGCCTCCTCTCTCCCCCGGCCCAGACGAGCCTCCTCTCTCCGCCAGCCCAGACGAGCCTCCTCTCTCCGCCAGCCCAGACGAGCCTCCTCTCTCCGCCAGCCCAGACGAGCCTCCGCTCTGCACAGACTGGAGTCCGTTTAAATAATTTCCAACCTAAAACAATAGGCTCCAATGAATACCAGGGTTGTTTCCCAAAGGGCACCCTATTCCCTATGTAGTGAACTACTGTTGCCCAGGGCTCTGGTCAACATCATTGCACTGTAGTCACATAGCACTGGTTTAACCCACAGATTTAAGCCTGCAGTCACATATCACTGGTTTTACCCCCAGATTACAGCCTGTATTCACATACCACTGGTTTCACCCCCAAATTACAGCCTGTAGTCACATAGCACCGGTTTCACCCCCAGATTACAGCCTGTAGTCACATAGCACTGGTTTCACCCCTAGATTACAGCCTGTAGTCACATACCACTGGTTTCACCCCCAGATTACAGCCTGTAGTCACATACCACTGGTTTCACCCCCAGATTACAGCCTGTAGTCACATAGCACTGGTTTCACCCCCAGAATACAGCCTGTAGTCACATAGCACTGGTTTCACCCCCAGATTACAGCCTGTAGTCACATAGCACTGGTTTTACCCCCAGATTACAGCCTGTAGTCACATACCACTGGTTTCACCCCCAGATTACAGCCTGTAGTCACATAGCACTGGTTTTACCCCCAGATTATAGACATCCATAGGCAAAAAAAATTAAAGGCTTGAGTTTATTTGACTTTAGAGGCAAATTCACCGAGGCAAATATATGGGAAAGTAATACAAAATGTATCTGTTTATTTACAGAGCCTGCTGTTTCATCAAGAAGAGAAGAGAGATCCCGTAACAAACCCAAATCACTTTTCAGATAAATAACACCACATGAGGTCAATGTAATGTATATGTTTCGGTTAGACTTATAACAGTTTGGTTTCTTCGGGGGGAAATGAATGCAGTACTGTTTGTTCAAGAGGACTAATCAACCTCTCTGTTCCTGTTCAAAGCCTTATTGTGATATATTGTGTGTGTGTGTGTGTGTGTGTGTGTGTGTGTGTGTGTGTGTGTGTGTGTGTATACCGTATGTGTGTGTGTGTATACCGTATGTGTGTGTGTGTGTGTGTGTGTGTGTGTGTGTGTGTATATACCGTATGTGTGTGTGTGTGCGCGCATGTGTGCGTGTGTATACCGTATGTGTGTGTGTGTCTATACCGTATGTTTCTGTGTGTCTGTGTATGTGTGTGTGTGTGTGTGGTCACATCTGAAATGTATCCCCAGTCTTGGTACATGAGAGGGTGTGTGGTATCTTCCAAGCTGTGCTGACTATCAGCTCTCTGATCATCCTCTATACAACATAGTCAAGACCCTGGAATCCCCTTCACAGACTCTCTGATCATCTATAAAACACAGTCAAGAACCTGGAAACGTCTAAACAGACTCTCTCTGTGACCCAAACAGCACCCTGTTCCCTAAATAGAGCACGAAGGGAAATCAGTTGGTGGTTTGAGTTGACATCCCTTAGATTTCCTGAAAGAAAGGAAAGAGATTATTGCACCAGTGAAACCCATAGGTTAATCAGGAAGCGTGGTGGAATTGCTCTAGCGTGCCATGCTAATATGCTGAAGATAATATGTGAATGACATTCTGCACGCTTGCAAAGGGTGAAGGAGGAGAGACGTGACACTGTGCTGATGAGGTAACATGATGACACTACTACTAGATACCTGCTATGTGGATGAGGTAACATGATGACACTACTAGATACCTGCTATGTTGATGATGTAACATGATGACCCTACTACTAGATACCTGCTATGTTGATGAGGTAACATGATGACACTACTAGATACCTGCTATGTTGATGATGTAACATGATGACCCTACTATTTGATACCTGCTATGTTGATGAGGTAACATGATGACACTACTACTAGATACCTGCTATGTGGATGAGGTAACATGATGACACTACTAGATACCTGCTATGTTGATGAGGTAACATGATGACCCTACTACTAGATACCTGCTATGTTGATGAGGTAACATGATGACACTACTAGATACCTGCTATGTTGATGAGGTAACATGATGACCCTACTAGATACCTGCTATGTTGATGAGGTAACATGACCCTACTACTAGATACCTGCTATGTTGATGAGGTAACATGATGACACTACTAGATACCTGCTAAGTTGATGATTTAACATGACACTACTAGATTACTGCTATGTTGAGGTAACATGATGACACTACTAGATACCTGCTATATTGATGAGGTAACATGATGACACTGTCTGTCTGGAGAATTCATTAATGTGCTGCTGTTAATGGGAATGTCCCTTTAGTTGGTGTTTACAACCATTAACATGCGGCTGGTGATTCATACACTGTTTCTGGTAATGTCCCTTTAGTTGGTGTTTGTATATATTAACACGCTGCTGGTGATTCATACACTGTTTGTGGTAATGTCCCTTTAGTTGGTTTTTATAAACATTAACATGCTGCTGGTGAATCATACACTGTTTGTGGTAATGTCCCTTTAGTTGGTGTTTGTATATATTAACATAATAGCAGACATTTCCAATGACATGTTAGTCATATAGCAGTCACTTTAATCCAGAGCCACTTAGAGTTAATTCATTCAATATAAGATAGCTAGGTGAGACCACCACATACCACAGTCCTAGTAAGGACATGTTTTCCAGCGAAGAAGAAGTGATTGTAAGAAAAGACAAGTTTGAATGATAGTGTCTTTTTGTTGTTGTTGTTGTTGACATGGCAACAAGGAAGTGAAGAAATACTTTTCAGTCATCGGGGACCAATGGACTTTTTTCCTGCCCAGGCTCCAACTTCTGGTGTATTTGTAAAGATACTGTAAAACAGGTTTAAAAGCAGGGTTCCCTGACTGGTGGTCGTCGCGTACTGCTGCTGTCATTCAATTACGTTTACCGGGCTGTTTCTGCTCTCTTTGCAACACCGTGTTCGATTAGAAACTGACCTCGGACCAGGGCTAATGAAATGAGCCGAGAAGCATTACATTCCTAGTGCGCTGCTAACCCTGGCCCCTTGACCTGAAGACAAACGCTCTAACCTCCCAATACATCACAACACGGATATCCCAATTGAGAGAGATTGTAAGCCTCCTACCACCTATGTTCGTACAATACTGTATGTCCATACTGCATTGCTGAATGATTCTCTTTCAGGAGATCCAGGGGGATATACAGTATTATAACAGGGTGTTGTCCTGAAGGAGCTAGTTAGCATTGAGTCAGTTGTTCCGAAGGAGCTAGTTAGCATTGAGTCAGTTGTTCCAAAGGAGCTCGTTAGTATTGAGTCAGTTGTCCCGAAGGAGCTCGTTAGTATTGAGTCAGTTGTCCCGAAGGAGCTAGTTAGTATTGAGTCAGTTGTCCCGAAAGAGCTAGTTAGTATTGAGTCAGTTGTCCCGAAGGAGCTAGTTAGTATTGTGTCAGTTGTCCCGAAGGAGCTAGTTAGCATTGTGTCAGATGTCCCGAAGGAGCTAGTTAGTAATGAGTCAGTTGTCCTGAAGGAGCTAGTTAGCATTGTGTCAGTTGTCCCGAAGGAGCTAGTTAGTAATGAGTCAGTTATCCCGAAGGAGCTAGTTAGTATTGAGTCAGTTGTCTCGAAGGAGCTAGTTAGTATTGAGTCAGTTGTCCTGAAAGAGCTAGTTAGTATTGAGTCAGTTGTCCTGAAAGAGCTAGTTAGTATTGAGTCAGTTGTCCTGAACGAGCTAGTTAGTATTGAGTCAGTTGTCCTGAACGAGCTAGTTAGTATTGAGTCAGTTGTCCTGAACGAGCTAGTTAGTATTGAGTCAGTTGTCCTGAACGAGCTAGTTAGTATTGAGTCAGTTGTCCTGAAGGAGCTAGTAAGTATTGTGTCAGTTGTCCTGAAAGAGCTAGTTAGTATTGAGTCAGTGTTGTTGCTTTCTAAGAAGTGTTCTGAGTTCTTTGAAGGCCATTCTTTTGAAGTCAACCCTCAGATGGAAGTTATCCACTCTGACAGTTACTTAATGGGGTGATCCGCAAGTTGAAACAATAACAAAGTAGTTTCCCCGCTCCTGTTTCGGTAAAAAAAAAAAAGAGGGATAGAGCTGGAGAACTGTAACCACCTCACAAATTAGACACAACTATGGATGCAAGGACTGACTCTTCATGATATCAACATTATAGTTTAAGCCTGTATAGTATTTGTTTGTAAATAAGGTAAACCTAAACATTGGAGTAAAACAAGCTTTATATTTTCAGTTCTGATGGGGTAAAACAGTTGAACTAAGCTCATGAGGCATTTATAAGTTATAGTCTTAAAAAGTCAAGATATCATTAATTCCAAAAATGTATGTAGCAACTACAGATTTCCCCTTTAATGGTGGAATAATTCTCCAATCTGTGGAGAAAGCCCCTCCAGAGTATAGTACTGTGGTGTCTTTGTTTATGCCGGATTAAGTGATGTGACATGCTGTTCTATAAAATAATTTCTCTGTAATTAAAGTTACCTGATTAAGCTAATCAGGTAGATAATTAACTAGAAAGTCGGGGCACCACGAAATAATGTTTATAGAGCTGTTATCTTCCGAATAAACTCTTAAAGACCTAGTAATCTTTTACATCAGTAGCAGTCAATATTTAATCGTCAACTTATTTCAGTCTCATCTTAAAGTTGTAAATTCTTGGTTATCTTCACGAACCCTGGCTAAGAAGTTGAATCAGCAATACAACATTTGGTTTAATCATTTATTTACTAAATACCTAAATAATCACACAGAATTACATATACACAGAATGTATCATACATTGATTACAACTTATGTCATGAAGGAAAACATGCCTAGCGGACAGAACAGATATGACAGCTGGTTACACAAAGGGGGGGGGGGGGGGGGATTGGGTTTGAGTGAAAGAGCAGGAAGACTGAGTAACAAAGGGAGAAGCTATGCTATTGTAAATACAGAATCATTTGAAAAAGGAAAATGCAATAAATATTTACTCTGAGCTGCAACTCGGTAGATTGGTCGTAGATGGTAGGCCTGGTTGTCCTTTGAAGAATGTCTGGTGGTAGAACCGCTACTTTGTAGTATCGTTGTGTGTGTAAGACTGGATACGTCGTCCTTCCTTTCCTAGCCCACGTTTACAGCGACTGCGGCTAACTCAACGGCTAGGAGGTATCAATTCGGGAGTGAATAAGAGTTCAAAGTTCATACCAAGTTGCCAAACTTTTAAGCTCATGCTATATTCTGGCTGGTATCGTCGAAAATCATCCTTCCGGCGTAGGTCGTCACCTTCACATTGAAATTCAATGTCAATTTCGTTAGGTGTTTGCTGAGGTTGGCTTAGTTCTGTAGGTGGTCTTTGTCCTTTCAACGCGGGGATGGTAAGTCCTCACTTCCTTTGAACAGGAAGTTACATTTTCGTCAAAGGAGCTGTGTTTCATAGTTTACAACCACCGTCTGTTCACATGGGCGGGGTCACTGAGTTGGCAGAGTTTACAACCACTGTCTGTTCACATGGGCGGGGTCACTGAGTTGACAGAGTTTACAACCACTGTCTGTTCACATGGGCGGGGCCACTGAGTTGGCAGAGTTTACAACCACTGTCTGTTCACATGGGCGGGGCCACTGAGATGGCAGAGTTTACTCTATGGCAAACCATTCTCTCATTAAGAAGCTAGAATTACATTTAATCTTTTCACAAATAGTTTCATATTTAAACATTTAAATTGCATAACAATTCCATGTGAATCTGATAACTAGAATGTGTAGACTTTCCAAGATACAGTTTATGTCATCCTATCATCAGTAATCATGTCTCAGACGCCAACTGAACTGACTTCATATTCATTAAGACCCAACGCATATTTTCAACTGGTTGGATTTCCGAAATATGGTTCCATTTCCCATTTTCTGATGTCACCAGACTCTCTCTCAATGTTAACAAATATATTTTCAATAGTCACATCGGTAGAGTAGAGAGAGGAAAAAGAGGAAAGGTATTTATGGGGGTCATAAACCTCCCCCTCAGGCCAACGTCATGACAGTACACTTCCATTATCATTCCCCAAGAGAACACTTCCATAATCATTCCCTCAATAGAACACTTCCAGAATCATTCCCCCAATAGAACACTTCCAGAATCATTCCCCCAATAGAACACTTCCAGAATCATTCCCCCAATAGAACACTTCCAGAATCATTCCCCCAATAGAACACTTCCAGAATCATTCCCCCAATAGAACACTTCCAGAATCATTCCCCCAATAGAACACTTCCAGAATCATTCCCCCAATAGAACACTTCCAGAATCATTCCCCCAATAGAACACTTCCATAATCATTCCTCCAATAGAACACTTCCATAATCATTCCCCCAATAGAACACTTCCATAATCATTCCTCCAATAGAACACTTCCATAATCATTCCCCCAATAGAACACTTCCAGAATCATTCCTCCAATAGAACACTTCCATAATCATTCCCCCAATAGAACACTTCCAGAATCATTCCTCCAATAGAACACTTCCATAATCATTCCCCCAATAGAACACTTCCATAATCATTCCTCCAATAGAACACTTCCATAATCATTCCCCCAATAGTAACTTCCATAATCATTCCTCCAATAGTAACTTCCATAATCATTCCTCCAATAGTAACTTGCATATTGCTTAGAAACAAATGAAATAGTGTTAGAGTGGCCGATTTGACAGCAGCGTCTTCAGAATGTATAGTATGTTTGTCAATAGGTCTCAGTCTCACAGCAGGCCTACACCTAGCTTGGTGAAAATAGGAAAATAACAATAGTTATGAACTGGTCCGAGCTGGTCTGACTTAAAAAGAGACTGGAGTAGAAGATAAGTCCCTCAATGGATAACTTCCTCTTTGTGTTAAAAGAAACAACGTTTTTTGTTTTTTTTCTGATGGTTTCTATTCAACGACCAGTGAATGTGATGGGCAAAGCAAGCTAGCTAACATACTGTGTAATGACTGGAGAAGCAGGGAATCAATCGCTATGACGCAGAGGTGAACATTTATATAATGCAGTAGGTCCTGACAGAGCACAGAGCCCTGTCAGACTGTCTACCTCAGCTAAACATAAAGCCCTGTCTGACTGTCTACCTCAGATAAACACAGAGCCCTGACTGACTGGCTGTCTACCTCAGATAAACACAGAGCTCCGTCAGACTGTCTATCTCAGCTAAACACAGAGCCCTGTCTGACTGACTGTCTACCTCAGCTAAACACAGAGCCCTGTCAGACTGTCTACCTCAGCTAAACACAGAGCCCAGTGTGACTGACTGTCTACCTCAGATAAACACTGAGCCCTGTCTGACTGACTATCTACCTCAGCTAAACACAGAGCCCTGTCTGACTGACTATCTACCTCAGCTAAACACAGAGCCCTGTCTGACTGACTGTCTACCTCAGCTAAACACAGAGCCCTGTCAGACTGTCTACCTCAGCTAAACACAGAGCCCAGTGTGACTGACTGTCTACCTCAGATAAACACTGAGCCCTGTCTGACTGACTATCTACCTCAGCTAAACACAGAGCCCTGTCTGACTGGCTGTCTACCTCAGATAAACACAGAGCCCTGACTGACTGACTGACTGTCTACCTCAGATAAACACAGAGCCCTGTCTGACTGACTGTCTACCTCAGATAAACACAGAGCCCTGTCTGACTGACTGTCTACCTCAGATAAACACAGAGCCCTGACTGACTGACTGACTGTCTACCTCAGCTAAACACAGAGCCCTGTCTGACTGGCTGTCTACCTCAGATAAACACAGAGCCCTGACTGACTGACTGACTGTCTACCTCAGCTAAACACAGAGCCCTGTCTGACTGACTGTCTACCTCAGATAAACACAGAGCCTTGACTGACTGACTGACTGACTGTCTACCTCAGCTAAACACAGAGCCCTGCCTGTCTGACTGTCTACCTCAGCTAAACACAGAGCCCTGTTTGATTGACTGACTGACTGCCTCAGCTAAACAGCAAATCATATGATCATATTCAGCGTGTGTCTCACCGAAGATAAATAGCTCATCAATATTCCATGCTGAGTGCATTTGGAGAGTAATTAACTCCAGAGTAAGCAAGATACTTGGTGCTCCGTTTAAACTAAGGCTAGAGTAAACTGGAACATACCGCCATTTTGTTAACACTGTGTGTGCTTTCTGAATTGTTTTTCCACACACACACACACACACACACACACACACACACACACACACACACACACACACACACACACACACACACACACACACACACACACACACACACACACACACACACAGTAGTAAAGCAGCCTTTGCTGTGAATTCCCATTCCTTTACTCACTGGGACTGGGAAACTGGTCAGAATTGAAGGAATGATGGATGGCACTAAATATAGGGATATTCTTTGCGGGAAACCGGTTTCAATCTTCCGGACATTTGAGACTGGGACGGAGGTTCACCTTCCAGCAGGACTATGACCCTAAGCATACTGCTAAAGCGACACTTGAGTGGCTTAAGGGGAAACATTTAAATATCTTGGAATGGCCTAGTCAAAAACAAATACCAGTGGCTAGATTTGCCAAGTTTATAGAGACATGTCCCAAGAGACTTGCAGCTGTATTTGCTCTACAAAGTATTGACTTTGGGGGGGTGAATAGTTATGCACGCTCAAGTTTTCTGTTTATTTGTATTATTTCCACAAAAAAATGTATTTTGCATCTTTAAAGTGGTAGGCATGTTGTGTAAATCAAATGATACAACCCCTCCCAAGAAAACCCATTTTAATTCCAGGTTGTAAGAGAACAAAATAGGAAAAATGCCAAGGGGGGTGAATGCTTTCACAAGCCACTGTATCTCGTTAGCAACATCATAGGCTGAAGAGGTGAATCAAATTAATAAAGCATGTGTCCAAAATGGAATCCCATTCCGTATTTAGTACACTACTTTTGACCAGGGCCCATAAGAAACAGGGTCCCATTTGGGAAGCAACACACACACTTTGGAGATCTGCATTCCACAGGGTACAGAAACACAATAAGAATATCAATAGATATGATGTGCCCTGAAACTCTTTTCATTCCGGAACTTCCTCTCCACCTACAAGGCAGCACTCCTTCAGAATCAGTTAGGCAAATTCTTCTTTCTCTCTTTGTCACCTGCCGTGGTTCTGGCTTCTGAAATGTTTTTTCCCCAAGTTATTTTCCGGCAGGCATGTGGATGGAGAGGAAGCTTGTCTTTCGGCTGTTAATATTTGATTGGCTTTATGGGTAAAAGAACATTAAGAGATTCATTAAATGTTTCATGGAGAGATTTCCCCCCTGAGCCTGTTAGACATAGTAGCAGATAGTTATTATACTCTATCTGCCATTTAGAAAACGCTTTCATCTAAAGTGACTTTACAGTCATGCGTGCATATATTTGACTTATTGGTGGCCCCATGAATTGAACCCATAACTCAGGCGGTGCAAGAGCCTTGCTCTAACAACTAAAGTCATACAGGACCACATTATCATTGCAGAGTTTCTTGTGCATGTACCTATTGACGTTCACTGCACCCATAAGTAATCTAGCTGTCGAGATTCACCACAACTTACTGATGTTGTTTCAGAATGACTGGGCGAATGCAAAAAATACTGTAGGTAGTCATTAGGATAATATACATCAAATGCTGATGGTAAATGTTTTAGTGCAACAGGTGCCTTTAGTCTTGCCAAAAGTACAATATCCTTTTGTGTCTTCACGCAGTGATGAAGGTTACCCACCTCGATAACATCCGGTGAAATTGCAAAGCGCCAAATTCAAAATACAGAAATACTCACGTTAAACATTCATCAAAAAATACAAGTGTTATACATCGGCTTAAAGATGAACTTCGTGTTAATCCAGCCGCTGTGTCAGATTTCAAAAAGGCTTTAAGGCGAAAGCACACCATGCGGACAGCGCACTGCTTACAAAAGCATACAAACATTTCCAAGCCAAGTAGAGGAGTCACGAAAGTCTGAAATAGCAATAAAATGAATCACTTACCTTTTATGATCTTCATCTGGTTGCAGTCACAAGAGTCCCTGTTACACAATAAATGTTTGTTTTGTTCGATAAAGTCCCTCTTTATTCCCAAAAACTCAGTTTTGCTGGTGCGTTTTGTTCAGTAATCCACTGGCTCAAAGGCGGTCACAACATGCAGACGAACACATCCTAATAGTACTGGTAAAGTTCGTCAAAACACATCAAACAGTGTTTATAATTAATCCTCAGGTTGTCTACTGTCTAAATAATCAATAATATTTGAAGCGAACAATAGCGTATTCAATAGAAAGGAAAAACAATGAGGGATGCGCAATCGGTCGCGCTCGCAAACCAGCTCTGCTTCATTCTACAGTCTACTGACAAAATGGTCTCATTCTTCCTCATTTTTCAGATTACAAGCCTGAAACAATGTCTAAAGACTGTTGACATCTAGTGGAAGCCATAGAAACTGCAATCTGGGTCCTAACCCATTACATACTGTATAGGCATTCAATTGAAAAGTACCCACATCAAAGATATCCCACTTCCTGGATAGATTTTCCTCAGATTTTTGCCTGCCATATCAGTTCTGTTATACTCACTGTCACACCCTGACCATAGAGAGCCTTTTTATTCTCTATTTTGGTTAGGTCGGGGTGTGACTAGGGTGGGTAATCTAGGTTGTTTTATTTCTATGTTGGCCTGGTATGGTTCCCAATCAGAGGCAGCTGTTTATCGTTGTCTCTGATTGGGGATCATATTTAGTCGGACATTTCCCCACGGTGTTTTGTGGGCTCTTGTTTATGTGTAGTTGCCTGTGAGCACTCCGTAGCTTCACGTGTCATTTGCTCTTTATTGTTTTTTTTTGTGCGGTTCACTCTAATAAAATGTTGAACCGATTTCACGCTGCGCTTTGGTCCGAATGTTATTACAACGAACGTGACACTCACAGACAATATCTTAACGGTTTTGGAAACTTCTAGAGTGTTTTCTATCCAGATTATATGCCTATCCTAGCTTCTAATACTACTAATTATATGCCTATCCTAGCTTCTAATACTACTAATTATATGCCTATCCTAGCTTCTAATACTACTAATTATATGCCTATCCTAGCTTCTAATACTACTAATTATATGCCTATCCTAGCTTCTAATACTACTAATTATATGCCTATCCTAGCTTCTAATACTACTAATTATATGCCTATCCTAGCTTCTAATACTACTAATTATATGCCTATCCTAGCTTCTAATACTACTAATTATATGCCTATCCTAGCTTCTAATACTACTAATTATATGCCTATCCTAGCTTCTAATACTACTAATTATATGCCTATCCTAGCTTCTAATTGTCACGAGTCCGACCGAGGGTGTTTCCCTTTCCCGGGCAGGTGGCGCTCGGCGGTCGTCGTCACCGGCCTATTAGCTGCCACTGATTGTTTTTCCTTCCCCTCCTTGTATGTTGAGTGGTAGCACCTGTGAATGTTTAATTAGTTTGTCTTTATTAGACAGCCGGCCCGCCTGGTTGTTGTGCGGGATTATTTCTATGTAAACCTTCGGCTCTGTGGTATAGGCACGTGTTAGTGTCCGGTCGGGATTGTTTCCCATTGTACATTTTGATTCCCTGTGTTTTGGGAACGTAACGTTTTTGTGAGCACCCTGTGGTGCATTGGTGCGATTAAAAGACGCGCAGCATTGAACTCTCTGTCTCCTGCATTTGACTCCACACCCACGACACCCGGAGCATTACAGAATCCCGCACCTATCAAATTGATGGAGTCAGCAGGACCAGCAGCCAACCCTCTCCCATCGATGGAGGAACGGGTTCTCCACCACACCACCGTCCTTCATCGGATCGGATCCGCGATGGATCAAGTGATGGAGAGAATGGACAGATGGGAGAGGAGTGGGCTCCTCTCTCCACCTTCGGCACCCACGGTTCCGGACGCCCCATCTCCCGACTCCAGCACCCTCCGTCTGACGCTACCGAGGGCTTATGATGGAGCGGCGGCGGGTTGCCAGGGGTTTCTGCTCCAGCTGGAGCTATACCTGGCCACCATCAGACCCACTCCCTCAGGAGAAGAGAGGGTGAGTGTCCTCATCTCCTGCCTCACGGGTCGTGCCCTGGAATGGGCGAACGCGGTCTGGAATGGTCCAGACTCAGCGCGGGAGCACTACCCAGAGTTTTCCCGTCGCTTCCGCGCCGTGTTTGATCACCCTCTAGACGGCCGAGCGGCGGGAGAACGACTATTTCACCTCAGGCAGGAGAGGAGGAGCGCCCAGGATTACGCGCTGGAGTTCCGGACCTTGGCAGCCGGATCTGGGTGGAACGACAGGGCCCTCATGGACCACTACAGGTGTAGTCTCCGAGAGGATGTCCGCCGGGAGTTAGCGTGTCGGGACACCACTCTGTCACTGGATCAGCTGATTGACATGTCCATTCGACTGGATAATCTGCTGGCTGCCCGCGGGCGTTCAGAGAGGGTCCTGTGCGTTCCACCACCCAGCCCCTCCGCTCCCATTCCGATGGAGTTGGGAGGGGCTGCGCCGAGGGGTACCGGAGGAGGAGGCCTTCCCTGCACCAACTGTGGTCGGAGAGGACACACGTCTGATCGGTGCTGGGGGGGTCCGTCTGGGAGTAGAGATGGCAGGCGGAACGCTTCTCGGTCACCCCAGGTGAGTCAGCATCAAACTCACCCAGAACCCCCTGTTGGCCACATGTTTGTCTTAACTTTTTTCCTTCGCTTTTTTCCCTCTTCCCAGCATAGGGCGCTCGTCGATTCAGGCGCAGCTGGGAACTTTATGGATCGCGGACTCGCCCTTAAGTTAGGGGTTCCGCTGGTGCCGATAGATTCTCCTTTCCCCGTGCACTCCCTAGATAGCCGGCCATTAGGGTCAGGGATGGTCAGGGAGACCACGGTCCCACTGGACATGGTGACGCAGGGGAATCATAGGGAGCGTATCAGTTTCTTTATTATTGACTCGCCTGCGTTTCCAGTGGTGCTGGGGACTCCCTGGCTGGCCCGGCACAATCCTAAAATTTCGTGGAAACAGGGGGTTCTCCAGGGGTGGTCAGAGGAGTGTTCTGGAAGGTGTTTGGGAGTTTCCATCGGTGCCACGTCGGTGGAGAGTCCAGACCAGGGTTCCACGGTGTGCATTCCCCCCGAGTATGCCGATTTGGCAATCGCTTTCAGTAAAGTGAAAGCGACTAAATTACCACCTTATCGACCGGGAAGGGATTGTACGATAGATCTCCAGGTAGACGCTGCGCTTCCCAAGAGTCACGTGTACCCGCTGTCCCAGGAGGAGACGTTGGCAATGGAGACATATGTCACGGAGGCGCTGGGACAGGGGTACATTCGGTCCTCCATTTCACCCGTCTCCTCAAGTTTCTTTTTTGTGAGGAAAAAGGAGGGAGGCTTGCGTCCGTGTATCGATTATAGAGGTCTAAACGCCATCACAGTGGGGTATAGTTACCCTCTACCTCTCATCGCTACGGCGGTGGAATCGTTCCACGGAGCGCAGTTCTTCACAAAACTGGATCTCAGGAGCGCGTATAGTTTGGTGCGTATTCGGAAGGGAGACGAGTGGAAAACCGCATTTAGTACTACATCAGGCCACTATGAGTACCTCGTCATGCCGTATGGGTTAAAGAATGCTCCAGCCGTTTTCCAATCCTTTGTAGACGAGATTCTCAGGGACCTGTGCGGGCAGGGAGTGGTGGCTTATATCGATGACATTCTGATCTACTCGGCCACTCACACCGCGCATGTGTCTCTGGTGCGCAAGGTGCTTGGTAGACTGCTGGAGCATGACCTATACGTCAAGGCTGAGAAATGCGTGTTCTCTAAACGAGCCGTCTCTTTTCTGGGATATCGCATTTCCACCTCGGGGGTAGTGATGGAGGGTGACCGCATTAGGGCCGTGCGTAATTGGCCGACTCCGACCACGGTAAAGGAGGTGCAGCGTTTTCTGGGTTTTGCCAACTACTACCGGAGGTTTATCCGGGGTTTTGGCCAGGTAGCGGCTCCCATCACCTCACTGCTGAAGGGGGGCCCGGTGCGTTTGCAGTGGTCAGCAGAGGCGGACGGAGCATTCAACAAGTTGAAAGCGCTGTTTACTGATGCGCCCGTGTTGGCGCATCCGGACCCCTCTCTAGCATTCATAGTGGAGGTGGATGCGTCCGAGGCTGGGGTGGGTGCCGTGCTATCACAGCGCTCGGGTACGCCACCAAAACTCCGACCCTGCGCTTTCTTCTCAAGGAAGCTCAGCCCAGCGGAGCGTAACTATGATGTGGGGGACCGGGAGTTGCTAGCGGTGGTTAGAGCTCTGAAGGTGTGGAGACACTGGCTTGAGGGGGCTAAACACCCCTTTCTCATCTGGACCGACCACCAGAATCTGGAGTATATTCGGGCAGCTAGGAGACTTAACCCACGTCAGGCAAGGTGGGCCATGTTCTTCACCCGGTTCCGATTTACTTTGTCTTATAGACCGGGCTCCCAGAACGTGAAGGCTGACGCACTGTCCCGCCTTTATGACACGGAGGATGGGTCCACCGAACCTACTCCCATCCTTCCCGCCTCGAAGCTGGTAGCCCCAGTGGTATGGGAGGTGGACTCGGACATCGAGCGGGCGTTACGGGCTGAACCCGCGCCTCCTCAGTGTCCAGCGGGGCGAAGGTACGTGCCGCTTGGTGTTCGGGACAAACTGATTCGGTGGGCTCACGTCCTACCCTCCTCGGGTCACCCTGGGGTGACGAGGACAGTGGGGAGCCTTCAGGGGAGGTATTGGTGGCCTACGTTGGCTAAGGACGTTAAGGGTTATGTCTCCTCCTGTTCAGTGTGCGCTCAGAGTAAGGCTCCTAGGCACCTTCCTAGAGGGAAGCTACAACCCCTCCCTGTTCCACAGCGGCCATGGTCACATCTGTCCATAGATTTCCTAACCGATCTCCCGCCGTCTCAGGGGAACACCACGGTTCTGGTAATTGTGGATCGGTTCTCTAAGTCCTGCCGTCTCCTCCCGTTGCCCGGTATCCCTACAGCCCTACAGACTGCGGAGGCGTTATTCACCCATGTCTTCCGGCACTACGGGGTGCCGGAGGACATCGTTTCTGATCGGGGCCCCCAATTCACGTCCCGGGTATGGAGAGCGTTCATGGAACGTTTGGGGGTCTCTGTCAGCCTGACCTCCGGTTATCACCCCGAGAGTAATGGGCAGGTGGAGAGAGTGAACCAGGAGGTGGGTAGGTTTCTGCGGTCGTATTGCCAGGATCGGCCAGGGGAGTGGGCACGATACATTCCCTGGGCTGAAATGGCTCAGAACTCACTACGCCACTCCTCTACTAACGTGTCCCCTTTTCAGTGTGTGTTGGGGTACCAGCCGGTCCTGGCACCATGGCATCCGAGCCAGACCGAGGCTCCTGCGGTGGAGGAATGGGTACAGCGCTCCAAGGAGACCTGGAGGGCCGTCCAGGAATCTCTACGACAAGCGAGTGGACGGCAGAAGAGGAGTGCTGACCGCCACCGCAGTGAGGCCCCCGTGTTTGTACCGGGGGACAGGGTCTGGCTCTCGACCCGAAACCTACCTCTCCGCTTGCCCTGCCGGAAGCTGGGTCCGCAGTGTGTAGGGCCCTTTAAAGTCCTGAGGAGGATAAACGAGGTGTGTTATCGATTACAACTCCCTTCCTATTATCGTATTAACCCCTCGTTTCATGTGTCTCTCCTCAGGCCGGTGGTAGCTGGTCCCCTGCAGGACAGTGAGGTACCGGAGGTCCCTCCCCCCCCGCTGGACATCGAGGGGTCCCCGGCGTACGTGATCCGGGCCATTCTGGACTCAAGACGCCGGGTGAGGGGCCTGCAGTACCTCGTGGACTGGGAGGGGTACGGTCCGGAGGAGAGGTGCTGGGTACCGGTGGGGGACATCTTGGATCCCTCCATGATGAGGGATTTCCATCGCCTCCATCCGGATCGCCCTGCGCCTCGTCCTCCGGGGCGACCTCGAGGCCGGTGTCGGAGCGCTGCGGGAGCCACGTGTCGGGGGGGGGGGTACTGTCACGAGTCCGACCGAGGGTGTTTCCCTTTCCCGGGCAGGTGGCGCTCGGCGGTCGTCGTCACCGGCCTATTAGCTGCCACTGATTGTTTTTCCTTCCCCTCCTTGTATGTTGAGTGGTAGCACCTGTGAATGTTTAATTAGTTTGTCTTTATTAGACAGCCGGCCCGCCTGGTTGTTGTGCGGGATTATTTCTATGTAAACCTTCGGCTCTGTGGTATAGGCACGTGTTAGTGTCCGGTCGGGATTGTTTCCCATTGTACATTTTGATTCCCTGTGTTTTGGGAACGTAACGTTTTTGTGAGCACCCTGTGGTGCATTGGTGCGATTAAAAGACGCGCAGCATTGAACTCTCTGTCTCCTGCATTTGACTCCACACCCACGACACCCGGAGCATTACAGAATCCCGCACCTATCAAATTGATGGAGTCAGCAGGACCAGCAGCCAACCCTCTCCCATCGATGGAGGAACGGGTTCTCCACCACACCACCGTCCTTCATCGGATCGGATCCGCGATGGATCAAGTGATGGAGAGAATGGACAGATGGGAGAGGAGTGGGCTCCTCTCTCCACCTTCGGCACCCACGGTTCCGGACGCCCCATCTCCCGACTCCAGCACCCTCCGTCTGACGCTACCGAGGGCTTATGATGGAGCGGCGGCGGGTTGCCAGGGGTTTCTGCTCCAGCTGGAGCTATACCTGGCCACCATCAGACCCACTCCCTCAGGAGAAGAGAGGGTGAGTGTCCTCATCTCCTGCCTCACGGGTCGTGCCCTGGAATGGGCGAACGCGGTCTGGAATGGTCCAGACTCAGCGCGGGAGCACTACCCAGAGTTTTCCCGTCGCTTCCGCGCCGTGTTTGATCACCCTCTAGACGGCCGAGCGGCGGGAGAACGACTATTTCACCTCAGGCAGGAGAGGAGGAGCGCCCAGGATTACGCACTGGAGTTCCGGACCTTGGCAGCCGGATCTGGGTGGAACGACAGGGCCCTCATGGACCACTACAGGTGTAGTCTCCGAGAGGATGTCCGCCGGGAGTTAGCGTGTCGGGACACCACTCTGTCACTGGATCAGCTGATTGACATGTCCATTCGACTGGATAATCTGCTGGCTGCCCGCGGGCGTTCAGAGAGGGTCCTGTGCGTTCCACCACCCAGCCCCTCCGCTCCCATTCCGATGGAGTTGGGAGGGGCTGCGCCGAGGGGTACCGGAGGAGGAGGCCTTCCCTGCACCAACTGTGGTCGGAGAGGACACACGTCTGATCGGTGCTGGGGGGGTCCGTCTGGGAGTAGAGATGGCAGGCGGAACGCTTCTCGGTCACCCCAGGTGAGTCAGCATCAAACTCACCCAGAACCCCCTGTTGGCCACATGTTTGTCTTAACTTTTTTCCTTCGCTTTTTTCCCTCTTCCCAGCATAGGGCGCTCGTCGATTCAGGCGCAGCTGGGAACTTTATGGATCGCGGACTCGCCCTTAAGTTAGGGGTTCCGCTGGTGCCGATAGATTCTCCTTTCCCCGTGCACTCCCTAGATAGCCGGCCATTAGGGTCAGGGATGGTCAGGGAGACCACGGTCCCACTGGACATGGTGACGCAGGGGAATCATAGGGAGCGTATCAGTTTCTTTATTATTGACTCGCCTGCGTTTCCAGTGGTGCTGGGGACTCCCTGGCTGGCCCGGCACAATCCTAAAATTTCGTGGAAACAGGGGGTTCTCCAGGGGTGGTCAGAGGAGTGTTCTGGAAGGTGTTTGGGAGTTTCCATCGGTGCCACGTCGGTGGAGAGTCCAGACCAGGGTTCCACGGTGTGCATTCCCCCCGAGTATGCCGATTTGGCAATCGCTTTCAGTAAAGTGAAAGCGACTAAATTACCACCTTATCGACCGGGAAGGGATTGTACGATAGATCTCCAGGTAGTCGCTGCGCTTCCCAAGAGTCACGTGTACCCGCTGTCCCAGGAGGAGACGTTGGCAATGGAGACATATGTCACGGAGGCGCTGGGACAGGGGTACATTCGGTCCTCCATTTCACCCGTCTCCTCAAGTTTCTTTTTTGTGAGGAAAAAGGAGGGAGGCTTGCGTCCGTGTATCGATTATAGAGGTCTAAACGCCATCACAGTGGGGTATAGTTACCCTCTACCTCTCATCGCTACGGCGGTGGAATCGTTCCACGGAGCGCAGTTCTTCACAAAACTGGATCTCAGGAGCGCGTATAGTTTGGTGCGTATTCGGAAGGGAGACGAGTGGAAAACCGCATTTAGTACTACATCAGGCCACTATGAGTACCTCGTCATGCCGTATGGGTTAAAGAATGCTCCAGCCGTTTTCCAATCCTTTGTAGACGAGATTCTCAGGGACCTGTGCGGGCAGGGAGTGGTGGCTTATATCGATGACATTCTGATCTACTCGGCCACTCACACCGCGCATGTGTCTCTGGTGCGCAAGGTGCTTGGTAGACTGCTGGAGCATGACCTATACGTCAAGGCTGAGAAATGCGTGTTCTCTAAACGAGCCGTCTCTTTTCTGGGATATCGCATTTCCACCTCGGGGGTAGTGATGGAGGGTGACCGCATTAGGGCCGTGCGTAATTGGCCGACTCCGACCACGGTAAAGGAGGTGCAGCGTTTTCTGGGTTTTGCCAACTACTACCGGAGGTTTATCCGGGGTTTTGGCCAGGTAGCGGCTCCCATCACCTCACTGCTGAAGGGGGGCCCGGTGCGTTTGCAGTGGTCAGCAGAGGCGGACGGAGCATTCAACAAGTTGAAAGCGCTGTTTACTGATGCGCCCGTGTTGGCGCATCCGGACCCCTCTCTAGCATTCATAGTGGAGGTGGATGCGTCCGAGGCTGGGGTGGGTGCCGTGCTATCACAGCGCTCGGGTACGCCACCAAAACTCCGACCCTGCGCTTTCTTCTCAAGGAAGCTCAGCCCAGCGGAGCGTAACTATGATGTGGGGGACCGGGAGTTGCTAGCGGTGGTTAGAGCTCTGAAGGTGTGGAGACACTGGCTTGAGGGGGCTAAACACCCCTTTCTCATCTGGACCGACCACCAGAATCTGGAGTATATTCGGGCAGCTAGGAGACTTAACCCACGTCAGGCAAGGTGGGCCATGTTCTTCACCCGGTTCCGATTTACTTTGTCTTATAGACCGGGCTCCCAGAACGTGAAGGCTGACGCACTGTCCCGCCTTTATGACACGGAGGATGGGTCCACCGAACCTACTCCCATCCTTCCCGCCTCGAAGCTGGTAGCCCCAGTGGTATGGGAGGTGGACTCGGACATCGAGCAGGCGTTACGGGCTGAACCCGCGCCTCCTCAGTGTCCAGCGGGGCGAAGGTACGTGCCGCTTGGTGTTCGGGACAAACTGATTCGGTGGGCTCACGTCCTACCCTCCTCGGGTCACCCTGGGGTGACGAGGACAGTGGGGAGCCTTCAGGGGAGGTATTGGTGGCCTACGTTGGCTAAGGACGTTAAGGGTTATGTCTCCTCCTGTTCAGTGTGCGCTCAGAGTAAGGCTCCTAGGCACCTTCCTAGAGGGAAGCTACAACCCCTCCCTGTTCCACAGCGGCCATGGTCACATCTGTCCATAGATTTCCTAACCGATCTCCCGCCGTCTCAGGGGAACACCACGGTTCTGGTAATTGTGGATCGGTTCTCTAAGTCCTGCCGTCTCCTCCCGTTGCCCGGTATCCCTACAGCCCTACAGACTGCGGAGGCGTTATTCACCCATGTCTTCCGGCACTACGGGGTGCCGGAGGACATCGTTTCTGATCGGGGCCCCCAATTCACGTCCCGGGTATGGAGAGCGTTCATGGAACGTTTGGGGGTCTCTGTCAGCCTGACCTCCGGTTATCACCCCGAGAGTAATGGGCAGGTGGAGAGAGTGAACCAGGAGGTGGGTAGGTTTCTGCGGTCGTATTGCCAGGATCGGCCAGGGGAGTGGGCACGATACATTCCCTGGGCTGAAATGGCTCAGAACTCACTACGCCACTCCTCTACTAACGTGTCCCCTTTTCAGTGTGTGTTGGGGTACCAGCCGGTCCTGGCACCATGGCATCCGAGCCAGACCGAGGCTCCTGCGGTGGAGGAATGGGTACAGCGCTCCAAGGAGACCTGGAGGGCCGTCCAGGAATCTCTACGACAAGCGAGTGGACGGCAGAAGAGGAGTGCTGACCGCCACCGCAGTGAGGCCCCCGTGTTTGTACCGGGGGACAGGGTCTGGCTCTCGACCCGAAACCTACCTCTCCGCTTGCCCTGCCGGAAGCTGGGTCCGCAGTGTGTAGGGCCCTTTAAAGTCCTGAGGAGGATAAACGAGGTGTGTTATCGATTACAACTCCCTTCCTATTATCGTATTAACCCCTCGTTTCATGTGTCTCTCCTCAGGCCGGTGGTAGCTGGTCCCCTGCAGGACAGTGAGGTACCGGAGGTCCCTCCCCCCCCGCTGGACATCGAGGGGTCCCCGGCGTACGTGATCCGGGCCATTCTGGACTCAAGACGCCGGGTGAGGGGCCTGCAGTACCTCGTGGACTGGGAGGGGTACGGTCCGGAGGAGAGGTGCTGGGTACCGGTGGGGGACATCTTGGATCCCTCCATGATGAGGGATTTCCATCGCCTCCATCCGGATCGCCCTGCGCCTCGTCCTCCGGGGCGACCTCGAGGCCGGTGTCGGAGCGCTGCGGGAGCCACGTGTCGGGGGGGGGGGGTACTGTCACGAGTCCGACCGAGGGTGTTTCCCTTTCCCGGGCAGGTGGCGCTCGGCGGTCGTCGTCACCGGCCTATTAGCTGCCACTGATTGTTTTTCCTTCCCCTCCTTGTATGTTGAGTGGTAGCACCTGTGAATGTTTAATTAGTTTGTCTTTATTAGACAGCCGGCCCGCCTGGTTGTTGTGCGGGATTATTTCTATGTAAACCTTCGGCTCTGTGGTATAGGCACGTGTTAGTGTCCGGTCGGGATTGTTTCCCATTGTACATTTTGATTCCCTGTGTTTTGGGAACGTAACGTTTTTGTGAGCACCCTGTGGTGCATTGGTGCGATTAAAAGACGCGCAGCATTGAACTCTCTGTCTCCTGCATTTGACTCCACACCCACGACACCCGGAGCATTACACTAATACTACTAATTATATGCCTATCCTAGCTTCTAATACTACTAATTATATGCCTATCCTAGCTTCTAATACTACTAATTATATGCCTATCCTAGCTTCTAATACTACTAATTATATGCCTATCCTAGCTTCTAATACTACTAATTATATGCCTATCCTAGCTTCTAATACTACTAATTATATGCCTATCCTAGCTTCTAATACTACTAATTATATGCCTATCCTAGCTTCTAATACTACTAATTATATGCCTATCCTAGCTTCTAATACTACTAATTATATGCCTATCCTAGCTTCTAATACTACTAATTATATGCCTATCCTAGCTTCTAATACTACTAATTATATGCCTATCCTAGCTTCTAATACTACTAATTATATGCCTATCCTAGCTTCTGGGCCTGAGTAACAGGCAGTTTACTTGTATTTGTTTTATTTTTACTCTTTTTTTTCTTTGGGCACCTCAGTCATCCAAACTTCCGAATACTGCCCCCATCCCTAAAAAGTTTCAAGTCTTGCGTTTAGGGGAGAGTGGGGTAAGTTGAGCCATTTTTTTACATTCAGCATCACTCCGTCGAGGGAAATATAGTATTCCTTCTAATAAAGATATCTACAATTACTCGCATGGAATAGCCTTTATTTCTCAGAACAAGAATAGACTGATGAGTTTTCAAAAGAAAGATCTTTGTTTCTGGCCATTTTGAGCCTGTAATCGAACCCACAAATTCTGATTCTCCAGATACTCAACTAGTCTAAAGAAGGCCAGTTTTATTGCTTCTTTAATCAGGACAACAGTTTTCAACTGTGCTAACATAATTGCAAAATTGTTTTCTAATGGTCAATTAGCCTTTTAAAATGATAAACATGGATTTGCGAACACACCGTGCCATTGGAACACAGGAGTGATGGATGCTGATAATGGGCCATTAAAAAAATTATCTGCCCTTTCCAGCTACAATAGTCATTTACAACAATAACAATGTCTACACTGTATTTTTGATCGATTTTATTTTATTTTAATGGACAGAAAATTTGCTTTTCTTTTAAAAAAAATGACATTTCTAAATGACCCCAAACTTTTGAATGGTAGTGGATGTTTCATGATGTTGTGTATCAGAATTCATGTAAAAATAATCAGAATTCATGTAAAAAATAATCAGAATTCATGTAAAAAATAATCAGAATTCATGTAAAAATAATCAGAATTCATGTAAAAAATAATCAGAATTCATGTAAAAATAATCAGAATTCATGTAAAAAATAATCAGAATTCATGTAAAAAATAATCAGAATTCATGTAAAAAATAATCAGAATTCATGTAAAAAATAATCAGAATTAATGTAAAAATAATCAGAATTCATGTAAAAATAATCAGAATTCATGTAAAAAATAATCAGAATTCATGTAAAAATAATCAGAATTCATGTAAAACATAATCAGAATTCATGTAAAACATAATCAGAATTCATGTAAAAAATAATCAGAATTCATGTAAAAATAATCAGAATTCATGTAAAAAATAATCAGAATTCAAGTAAAAATAATCAGAATTCATGTAAAACATAATCAGAATTCATGTAAAAAATAATCAGAATTCATGTAAAAAATAATCAGAATTAATGTACAAATAATCAGAATTCATGTACAAATAATCAGAATTCATGTAAAAAATAATCAGAATTCATATACAAATAATCAGAATTCATGTAATAATAATCAGAATTCATGTAAAAAATAATCAGAATTCATGTAATAATAATCAGAATTCATGTAAAAAATAATCAGAATTCATGTACAAATAATCAGAATTCATGTACAAATAATCAGAATTCATGTAAAAAATAATCAGAATTCATGTACAAATAATCAGAATTCATGTAAAAAATAATCAGAATTCATGTACAAATAATCAGAATTCATGTACAAATAATCAGAATTCATGTAATAATAATCAGAATTCATGTAATAATAATCAGAATTCATGTAATAATAATCAGAATTCATGTACAAATAATCAGAATTCATGTACAAATAATCAGAATTCATGTAAAAAAATAATCAGAATTCATGTACAAATAATCAGAATTCATGTACAAATAATCAGAATTCATGTAAACAATAATCAGAATTCATGTACAAATAATCAGAATTCATGTAAAAAATAATCAGAATTCATGTACAAATAATCAGAATTCATGTACAAATAATCAGAATTCATGTAAAAAATAATCAGAATTCATGTACAAATAATCAGAATTCATGTACAAATAATCAGAATTCATGTAATAATAATCAGAATTCATGTAAAAAATTATCAGAATTCATGTACAAATAATCAGAATTCATGTAAAAAATAATCAGAATTCATGTACAAATAATCAGAATTCACGAAATAATAATCAGAATTTATGTAAAGAATAATCAGAATTCATGTAAAAAATAATCAGAATTAATGTAATAATAATCAGAATTCATGTACAAATAATCAGAATTCATGTACAAATAATCAGAATTCATGTAAAAAATAATCAGAATTCATGTACAAATAATCAGAATTCATGTACAAATAAGCAGAATTCATGTAAAAAAAAAAAATCAGAATTCATGTACAAATAATCAGAATTCATGTACAAATAATCAGAATTCATGTAAAAAATAATCAGAATTCATGTAAAAATGTACATTTTGAAAACATAGCTTCTCCCAAAAAAGTGGGTCTCTTTGCACAACTTACCCTGGGAATGGGGTAAGTTGAGCTGCGGGACAGAGGGTAAGTTAAGCCACCTACACATTTCTGTACTGAATTAAATATTATCACTACCTTGTTTGCCCAACACAAATCAACAGAATCACATTCACTTTTTATGTATTAATACTTTTAATAAGCATCTTTTAACACAGGCTTTGCACCTTACAAACAAGACTTTGTATTTTTTTTAAACACTTTAAACATAGACCAGACCCTGTTGTTACCTCATCTCCCAGCGATTGTGCCTTGCATGACGCCTGGGAATAAAACTTTGCTCAACTTGCCATTGGCTCAACCATTGTTCAACCATTGGCTCAAACATTGTTCAACCATTGGCTCAACCATTGGCTCAACCATTGTTCAACCATTGGCTCAACCATTGTTCAACCATTGGCTCCACCATTGTTCAACCATTGGCTCAAATATAATTTTTTTATTTGTATTTTTGGGGGGGTATTTTTCTTAATTGCATTGTTGGTTAAGGGCTTGTAAGTAAGCATTTCACTGTAAGGTTGTATTTAGCTCATGTGACCACAACATTTGATTTGATTTGAAACAAGAGTGGCTCACCATACCCCATTCTCCCCTACCTTTGTCGATGTCATCATCTCTTTCTATCAAAGACGTCTTTGTTTGTCACAAGGAAAGTGCACAGATAGTACAACCTCAGAGGAAAAACACCTCAGTCCGTCTCCTCCTCCGGACTGTTTTCAGATAGTACAACCTCAGAGGAAAAACTCCTCAGTATGTCTCCTCCTCCAGACTGTTTTCAGATAGTACAACCTCAGAGAAAAACTCCTCAGTTCGTCTCCTCCTCCGGACTGTTTTCAGATAGTACAACCTCAGAGGAGGAAAACACCTCAGTCCGTCTCCTCCTCCGGACTGTTTTCAGATAGTACAACCTCAGAGAAAAACTCCTCAGTCCGTCTCCTCCTCCAGACTGTTTTCAGATAGTACAACCTCAGAGGAGAAAACCTCCTCAGTCCGTCTCCTCCTCCGGACTGTTTTCAGATAGTACAACCTCAGAGGAAAAACTCCTTGATCCGTCTCCTCCTCCGAATACCTAAGCACTACTAAACCCTCACAATCAATTAATTCACCACAAGACTGTTTTCAAAAGGTGGCTTCTGCCCTTCTGTGTTCACAGCGATCTCACTCATCTCCCAGTGGAACCTTGGTAGCCTTGCCTTGCTTAATTGTAATCAATGACTTTTAAATAGGGTTGTGTCACTAGAGAATCCCTCTTCCAGGTTTCACTGATGAATTTTTTGGGGGATTGTAACCCCCATTGGAATGAGACACACATACAAAAGTATAATTCTAATACATCTCCAAAGTGGTTGTAATTTAAGCAGGGAACAGTGAGATCATAGAGATCTCGGTGACAGCTTGGTTCCCTCTAGAGAGCTTATATTTAGCAGCTATGCTTCTCTTTATCTTGTCAACAGACCTTCTAACCCCACCACTAGTTACCACATTATGACAGAGCACTTTGTAAAGCTTATCATCAGTGCTTCCTACCTAGCATAGATCTTCCTCCTTCACTTCTTCCTGCCTAGCAGAGATCCTCTTCCTTCAGTGCTTCCTAACCGGCAGAGTTCTTCCTCCTTCACTTCTTCCTGCTTAGCAGAGACCTTCTTTCTTCAGTGCTTCCTGCCTAGCATAGATCTTCTTCCTTCAGTGCTTCCTGCCTAGCATAGATCTTCTTCCTTCAGTGCTTCCTGCCTAGCAGAGATCTTCTTCCTTCAGTGCTTCCTGTCTAGCAGAGATCTTCTTCCTTTTGTGCTTCCTGCCTAGCAGAGATCTTTTCCTTGTTGCTCATCTGACAAGACTGTAACATGAACAGTGGATGAAGTAGTACTGTAGCACAACTAACGTGGATGTTTGAATCTGAGAAGACATATAGACGTTAGCAGAAATATTTCCCTTTTATTAAGCCTTACCAAGGGCTGACCGTTTGGCTTATTGTCAGTCGACCACAACGCCTATTGGACTGTGAAATACTCCAGCAATCTTCCCAGGGATCTTTATTGGCCAAAATACAAATGTGGCCCAGTTTCTTTGATACATCACAAATGCTTGACAAACAAGTGGAAACATACCATACAGCTATGAGACTATAACTCTGTCCCCACTCCTATATGAGTCTCTTGGCCCACTCGACTCCATATTCACATCTTACAAGTCTGTGAAGTAACAACCCTCTGCGATATGGGTGGGGTGGAGGGGGGGGCACACTCCTCTTCATGTACTTGACTGCAGATCAATGTTGTGATTCTCTAGAATAGCAATTCAAAGACGTACGTGGGAACACCATGTACGCCTGGCTTCAATCTCTCTGGCTTGATTCCTGACATCCTTACGGCATGTTTTCTCACAGATATCTACATATATAATTATATGGTGCCACACTGTGTTGCTAGAGAAAGCCTTGTTGTAGTAAATCTTCATTTTGTATAGGATATATAATCACACATTACCTTCGATGGAAACCCAATTTCCACTCTTCTATAGCAAGCAGTAGGCTTTCTAAAGCATAATTACCAACAATCCCAATGAAGAATGTCCCAAGGGGTGCATATATTGCAATGATTTGGTAACCCAAAGTAGTTATCTGGCTTTGCTTTTATCTTCCTCGGGCAAATATTGTGTTCATTCAATGACAACATGGAGGGTGTTCCATTGAAACCATGGGTTACATCCCAAATTGGCACTACTTTTGACAGGGCTCTGCTCAAAAGTAGTGCACTATGTAGAGAATAGGGATCCATTTGGGACATAAACCACATTTTTTTGCCTTAAATCAACACTAAACTGAATGACAGCTAAGATTTCCTATTAGATTTTTGTTCATTTATGATAATGAAGTCTTGCCTCTCTCCTTCTCCAGAGCTCCAGAGCTCCAGAGCTCCAGCTCATTACCCTCTAGCTCATTATCGCCCCAGAAGACCATCTGTTGTCAACAACAATATGAAACCTAATGTTCAAAAATGTAAACATGTTATTAGTTGTTCAGTATCAGTACAGTTATGGCACCCTATTCCCTATTTAGTGCACTACATTTAACCATCAGTGCACTGAATAGGGAACAGGGTGCCATGTGGGAGGCACCCTTAGCCTCGTGTATTCAGTTAATGGGTTTTCTGGATATGAATGCATAAATCATCATCTTTATTCATGTCCAACCCTCTTTGAAGCATTGAAAAGTCATCTTCAAACTTTAACTGTTAAATGTGTAATATGGTGAGATATTATAGATGGCCTATAGAGTGGTAAAAAGTCAAGTCATTTTTCATAGTCATCCCTAAACATTTAAGTGGCTGTTTCCCAGACACATATTCAGCCTAGTCCTAGACTAGGTACATCACTTAAGCACAAATTCGTATTTACAATGACAGCCTAGGAACAGTGGGTTTAGCTGCCTTCTTCAGAGGAAGAACGACAGATTTTTACCTTGTCAGCTCGGGGATTTGATCTTGCAACCTTTGCGGTTACTGGCCCAACACTCTAACTACTAGGCTACCTGCTGGTTACTGGCCCAACACTCTAACTACTAGGCTACCTGCTGGTTACTGGCCCAACACTCTAACTACTAGGCTACCTGCTGGTTACTGGCCCAACACTCCAACTACTAGGCTACCTGCTGGTTACTGGCCCAACACTCTAACTACTAGGCTACCTGCTGGTTACTGGCTCAACACTCTAACTACTAGGCTACCTGCTGGTTACTGGCCCAACACTCTAACTACTAGGCTACCTGCTGGTTACTGGCCCAACACTCTAACTACTAGGCTACCTGCTGGTTACTGGCCCAACACTCTAACTACTAGGCTACCTGCTGGTTACTGGCCCAACACTCTAACTACTAGGCTACCTGCTGGTTACTGGCCCAACACTCTAACTACTAGGCTACCTGCTGGTTACTGGCCCAACACTCTAACTACTAGGCTACCTGCTGCTTACTGGCCCAACACTCTAACTACTAGGCTACCTGCTGGTTACTGGCCCAACACTCTAACTACTAGGCTACCTGCTACCCCATTGAAAGTGATGTTTTGTTTTCAGTTCAGGACTAAATGTAATCTGTGTCCCAGAAACCACCCCTCAAAGACCATAGTCCTACAACACTTTATTTTCATGGCATTCCACAATCCATTATCAGGAGATTATATCCCTTTATTCCCCATAGGATCTTTGTTTTTCAAGGAGATGTTTATATAGACAATAGTGGGGTATCATTATTTGTGCACTAACTAAACTCTCTAATAGGCTGGGGTTGGCATCTATGTATTGATGAGTAACGTCCAGAACAAAGTCATTCTCTTCTCCTTTCCTTTTCTGTACCCTAATGTTATGGTCTTAGGTAATTTCCTGTGTTTTGGCCCCAACAGACTGGCTGACAGAGTATAATGGCACCAATTTACTCTTCAAGACAACGTCCCTATCATCATCTTCACCATCATCACCGGAAACCAACACTTTTACCTTGAGAGTATTTGTTCCTGTCCAAGTGGGCTCGACAGATTCAGTTAAATGCAGTGTGAGGACGAGGTAAGTGTGTTTACACAGAGGTAGGTATCCATGAGATACATACACTGAGCCCGTTGTATTCTGTACCACTGTGGACTGTTTAGGCCCTGTTTAAAGATACCTGTGTTCTGTACCACTGTGGACTGTTTAGGCCCTGTTTAAAGATACCTGTGTTCTGTACCACTGTGGACTGTTTAGGCCCTGGTTATAGATACCTGTGTTCTGTACCACTGTGGACTATACAGGCCCTGTTTAAAGATACCTGTGTTTTGTACCACTGTGGACTGTACAGGCCCTGGTTAAAGATACCTGTGTTCTGTACCACTGTGGACCGTACGGGCCCTGGTTAAAGATAACTGTGTTCTGTACCACTGTGGACTGTACAGGTAGTGGTGGTTCTAGCTTGTATGGCTCCCTGGGCGAACCCCTCCCCCCATAAATATCATATCCTGTTCCCAACAAAGCTAAGGTAACTGAGCTAAACGACTACCGCCCCGTAGCACTCACTTCCGTCATCATGAAGTGCTTTGAGAGACTAGTCAAGGACCATATCACCTCCACCCTACCTGACACCCTAGACCCACTCCAATTTACTTACCGCCCAAATAGGTCCACAGATGATGCAATCTCAACCACACTGCACACTGCACACTGCCCTAACCCATCTGGACAAGAGGAATACCTATGTGAGAATGCTGTTCATCGACTACAGCTCAGCATTTAACACCATAGTACCCTCCAAACTCGTCATCAAGCTCGAGACCCTGGGTCTCGACCCCGCCCTGTACAACTGGGTACTGGACTTCCTGACGGGCCGCCCCCAGGTGGTGAGGGTAGGTAACAACATCTCCACCCCACTGATCCTCAACACTGGGGCCCCACAAGGGTGTGTTCTGAGCCCTCTCCTGTACTCCCTGTTCACCCACGACTGCGTGGCCACGCACGCCTCCAACTCAATTATCAAGTTTGCGGACGACACTACAGTGGTAGGCTTGATTACAAACAACGACGAGACGGCCTACAGGGAGGAGGTGAGGGCCCCCGGAGTGTGGTGTCAGGAAAATAACCTCCCACTCAACGTCAACAAAACTAAGGAGATGATTGTGGACTTCAGGAAACAGCAGAGGGAGCACCCCCCTATCCACATTGATGGGACAGTAGTGGAGAGGGTAGTAAGTTTTAAGTTCCTCAGCATACACATCACAGACAAACTGAATTGGTCAGACAAACATCATCGTGAAGAAGGCGCAGCAGCGCCTCTTCAACCTCAGGAGGCTAAAGATATTTGGGTTGTCACCAAAAACACTCACAAACTTCTACAGATGCACAATCGAGAGCATCCTGTCGTGCTGTATCACCATCTGGTACGGCAACTGCTCACAACCATAATCCTCTCCAGAGGGTAGTGAGGTCTGCACAACGCATCACCGGGGGCAAATTACCTGCCCTCCAGGACACCTACACCACCCGATGTCACAGGAAGGTCATAAAGATCAAGGACAACAACCACCCGAGCCACTGCCTGTTCACCCCGCTATCATCCAGAAGGCGAGGTCAGTACAGGTGCATCAAAGCTGGGACCGAGAGACTGAAAAACAGCTTCTATCTCAAGGCCATCAGACTGTTAAACAGCCACCACTAACATTGAGTGGCTGCTGCCAACACACTGACTCAACTCCAGCCACTTTAATAATGGGAATCGATGGAAATTGATGTAAAATATATCACTAGCCACTTTGCTACTTAATATAATGTTTACATACCCTACATTATTCATCTCATATGTATATGTATATACTGTACTCTATATAATCTACTGCATCTTTATGTAATACATGTATCACTAGCCACTTTAAACTATGCCACTTTGTTTACATACTCACCTCATGTATATACTGTACTCGATACCATCTACTGCATCTTGCCTATGCCGTTCTGTACCATCACTCATTCATATATCTTTATGTACATATTCTTTATCCCTTTACACTTGTGTGTATAAGGTAGTAGTTTTGGAATTGTTAGGTTAGATTACTCGTTGGTTATTACTGCATTGTCGGAACTAGAAGCACAAGCATTTCGCTACACTCGCATTAACATCTGCTAACCATGTGTATGTGACAAATAAAATTTGATTTGATTTGATTTGAAAAGAAGTAACAAAGACAAATGGAAACAAATTGTAGTATGTAAAAATACAAATAAAAAAGAGGATTGAATCATTACCCTGTTGCTAACAAAAAACACAAATAAAAGAAAATGACACAAATACACAAATAGAATAACACACTTATAAAGAAGAGAACCTGATTATTACACTACTGCACTTCAAACACGAAACACACCAGCTAACCCTTGCATTACTTATTGCATTACTTATTGCATTAGTACTGTACAAAGATAGAGGGTGCGCTATTTGATAGATTCCCCTACCTCGGGCTTCCAGTGGAGAGACCTGAGATCAACCTAACCCCGCCCCCCTCCCCGTCTCATACTTCTAAGTGGGAGATCTGAGGTCAACCTAACCCCGCCCCCCCTCCCCGTCTCATACTTCTGAGTGGGACACCTGAGGTCAACCTAACCCCGCCCCCCCTCCCCGTCTCATACTTCTGAGTGGGACACCTGAGGTCAACCTAACCCCGCCCCCCTCCCCGTCTCATACTTCTGAGTGTTAGACCTGAGGTCAACCTAACCCCGCCCCCCTCCCCGTCTCATACTTCTGAGTGGGAGACGTATGGTCAACCTTTACCCGCCCCCCTCCTCGACTCATACTTCTGAGTGGGAGATCTGAGATCAACCTAACCCCGCCCCCCTCCCCGTCTCATACTTCTGAGTGGGAGACCTGAGGTCAACCTAACCCCGCCCCCCTCCCCATCTCATACTTCTGAGTGGGAGACCTGTGGTCAACCTAACCACGCCCCCATCCCCATCTCATACTTCTGAGTGGGACACCTGAGGTCAACCTTTACCCGCCCCCCTCCTCGTCTCATACTTCTGAGTGGGAGACCTGAGGTCAACCTAACCCCGCCCCCCTCCCTATCTCATACTTCTGAGTGGGACACCTGAGGTCAACCTAACCCCGCCCCCTCCCCGTCTCATACTTCTGAGTAGGAGACCTGAGGTCAACCTAACCCCGCCCCCCTCCCCGTCTCATACTTCTGAGTGGGACACCTGAGGTCAACCTAACCCCGCCCCCTCCCCGTCTCATACTTCTGAGTGGGACACCTGAGGTCAACCTAACCCCGCCCCCTCCCC
The DNA here is from genome assembly GCF_013265735.2 of Oncorhynchus mykiss. Lineage (NCBI taxonomy): Eukaryota > Metazoa > Chordata > Actinopteri > Salmoniformes > Salmonidae > Oncorhynchus > Oncorhynchus mykiss. Next base: position 91,590,245 of record NC_048565.1, on the reverse strand, counting down.
GTCTCATACTTCTGAGTGGGAGACCTGAGGTCAACCTAACCCCGCCCCCCTCCCCATCTCATACTTCTGAGTGGGAGACCTGAGGTCAACCTAACCCCGCCCCCCCCCCCCGTCTCATACTTCTGAGTAGGAGACCTGAGGTCAACCTAACCCCGCCCCCCTCCCCGTCTCATACTTCTGAGTGGGACACCTGAGGTCAACCTAACCCCGCCCCCTCCCCGTCTCATACTTCTGAGTGGGAGACCTGTGGTCAACCTAACCCCGCCCCCATCCCCATCTCATACTTCTGAGTGGGAGACCTTCCCAGGCAGTAGCCTGCCTAGCTCACAAACTAGAATCAGGGCTAATTGGTCCACAGTCCCACGCGGTGACATGATATCATTGACGTGACATGCAAATGAGCGACAGAAAACCGATCGCGCAAATGTCACCATTTCTATGTCGCCATTTCCGTGCCGCCTCCGGCGGCTGCCCATGTCGCCTATTCCTAAATCTGCCACTGAGTACAGGCCCTGGTTAAAGATGTCTGCCTGCCTGTCTGCCTGCCTGCCTGCCTGCCTGCCTGCCTGCCTGCCTGCTGCCCCACTCCCAGCCACAGGTCAGCTGCATGATACATACCTTTCTATACATCATACATAAAACAGAGGTCATTCTTCACCTGCAGCTGTTGTTGACATACAGTGTCCTGAAACCTGATGTCATAGTTTCACTTGGGAGTAATTGGATGAATGTAGATTTGGGACCCATTACTGTGGACGGCTCTTTCTGTGAGCAGCCTGATAATCTATTTTGTTACATGTTGTATAAGAATAGAGTAGCTGTACTCAGATCAGTTGAATGAGTGAGAAACTGTACTCAGATCAGTTGAATGAGTGAGAAACCAACAGTAGCTGTACTCAGATCAGTTGAATTAGTGAGAAACCAACAGTAGCTGTACTCAGATCAGTTGAATTAGTGAGAAACCAACAGTAGCTGTACTCAGATCAGTTGAATCAGTGAGAAACCACCAGTAGTATTCAGATCAACCAGATATAAACTGTTTTAAACCTGATTTCCAGCTGTCAGCCTCCACTTCTTCTTCACCACACCCAACAAGCTCTCACAGTCTCACTGCAGAACCCGACGTTTGTCCATAAACATCACATTGCAAAGGGTACGTTTAGGCATTCATTATGAATGGTTAAGTAAAGGGTACGTTTAGGCATTCATTCTGAATGGTTAAGTAAAGGTTAAGTTTAGGCATTCATTATGAATGGTTAAGTAAAGGTTAAGTTTAGGCAGTCATTCTGAATGATTAAGTAAAGGTTAAGTTTAGTCATTCATTATGAATGGTTAAGTAAAGGTTAAGTTTAGGCATTCATTCTGAATGGTTAAGTAAAGGTTTAGTTTAGGCATTCATTATAAATGGTTAAGTAAAGGTTAAGTTTAGGCATTCATTATAAATGGTTAAGTAAAGGTTTAGTTTAGGCATTCATTATAAATGGTTAAGTAAAGGTTTAGTTTAGGCATTCATTATAAATGGTTAAGTAAAGGTTAAGTTTAGGCATTCATTATGAATGGTTAAGTAAAGGTTTAGTTTAGGCGTTCATTATAAATGGTTAAGTAAAGGTTTAGTTTAGGCATTCATTATAAATGGTTAAGTAAAGGTTAAGTTTAGACATTCATTCTGATTGGTTAAGTAAAGGTTAAGTTTAGGCATTCATTCTGAATGGTTAAGTAAAGGGTACGTTTAGGCATTAATTCTGAATGGTTAAGTAAAGGTTAAGTTTAGGCATTAATTCTGAATGGTTAAGTAAAGGTTAAGTTTAGGCATTAATTCTGAATGTTTAAGTAAAGGTTAAGTTTAGGCATTCATTCTGATTGGTTAAGTAAAGGTTAAGTTTAGGCATTCATTCTGATTGGTTAAGTAAAGGTTAAGTTTAGGCATTCATTATGAATGGTTAAGTATAGGTTAAGTTTAGGCATTCATTATGAATGGTTAAGTAAAGTTTAAGTTTAGCCAGTCATTCTGATTGGTTAAGTAAAGGTTAAGTTTAGCCAGTCATTCTGCATGGTTAAGTAAAGGGTTAAGTTTAGCCAGTCATTCTGCATGGTTAAGTAAAGGTTAAGTTTAGCCAGTCATTCTGCGTGGTTAAGTAAAGGGTTAAGGTTTGGGATAGGGTTAAAACCCACACATGAAATAAAAGTGCTTAGCACTGGGATTGCACACAGTACCCTCTGAGCCAGAGCTCTTGGCCTACACCCATCCGCCATCCCCGTCCACAACGCAGAGCAAAACCCAAGCCTGCTTGTTGGTAATAGTACTCCCCATTGTAATAGTACTAGTACTAAAAGTACCCCCCCCCCCACACACACACACACACACACACACACACACTGAGTGTGCAACATTTTAGGAACACCTGCTCTTTCGATGACATAGACTGACCAGGTAAATCCAGGTGAAAGATATGATCCTTTATTGATGTCACTTGTTAAATCCACTTCAGTCAGTGTAGATGAAGGAGAGGAGACGGGTTAAAAATAAGGATTTTTAAGCCTTGAGACAATTGAGACACTTGTGTATGTGTGCCATTCAGAGAGTAAATGTGCAAAACTACATATTTAAGTACCTTTGAACAGGGTTTGGTAGTAGGTGCCAGGTGCACCGGTTTGAGTGTGTCAAGAACTGCAACACTGCTGAGTTTTTCACACTCAACAGTTTCCTGTGAGGATCAAGTTCAAGGTCCACCTCCAAAAGGATATCCAGCCAACTTGACGCAACTGTGTGACGCATTGACCTCAGAAAGGGACTGGTCCACCCCTTAGAGCCTGGTTCCTCTCTAGGTTTCTTCCTAGGTTTTGGCCTTTCTAGGGAGTTTTTTCCTAGCCACCGTGCTTCTACACCTGCATTGCTTTCTGTTTGGGGCTTTTAGGCTGGGTTTCTGTACAGCACTTTGTGACATCAGCTGATGTACGAAGGGCTTTATAAATACATGTGATTTGATTTGAACATGGGCCAGCATGCCTGTGGAACGCTTCCGACACCTTGTAGAGTCCATGCTCCGACGTATTGAGGCTGTTCTGAGGGCAAAAAAGGTGGTGCAACTCAATTTTACATTCTTGTCATTTTAGCAGAAGCTCTGATCCATAGCGACTGACAGTAGCAGTTCGGGTTTAAGTGCCTTGCTCAAGGACACATTGACAGTTTTGTACACTCAGTGTCTACGAAACCTTTACTTTTTTATTTACTTAATTAATTTATTTTATTTGACCTTTATTTAACTAGGCAAGTCAGTTAAGAACAAATTCTCATTTACACTGACGGCCTAGGAACAGTGGGTTAACTGCCTTGCTCATGGACACATTGACAGTTTTGTACACTCAGTGTCTACGAACCCTTTACTTTTTTATTTACTTCATTAATGTATTTTATTTGACCTTTATTTAACTAGGCAAGTCAAATTCTTATTTCCACTGACGGCCAGCCAAAAAGACAAAAGACCTGCTGCTGGGACGGAGGCTGCGATTTAAAAAATCAATATAGAACAAAACCCTCATCACGACAAGAGAGAGACAACACAACACTACATAAAGAGAGATCTAAGATGACAACATAGCAAGGCAGCAACACATGACAACACAGCATGGTAGCGACACATGACGACAACAACATGGTAGCGACACATGACGACCACAACATGGTAGCGACACATGACGACCACAACATGGTAGCGACACATGACAACACAGCATGGTAGCGACACATGACAACACAGCATGGTAGCGACACATGACGACCACAACATGGTAGCGACGCATGACGACCACAACATGGTAGCGACACATGATGACCACAACATGGAAGCGACACATGACGACCACAACATGGTAGCGACACATGACAACACAGCATGGTAGCGACACATGACGACCACAACATGGTAGCGACACATGACAACACAGCATGGTAGCGACGCATGACGACCACAACATGGTAGCGACACATGACAACACAGCATGGTAGCGACACATGACGACAACAACATGGTAGCAACACAACATGTCAGCAGCACAACATGGTAGCAACACAACATGTCAGCAGCACAACATGGTAGCAGCACAAAACATGGTACAAACACTATTTGGGCACAGACAACAGCACAAAGGGCAAGAAGGTGGAGACAACAATACATCACGTGAAGCAGCTACAACTCTCCATCAAGAGTGTCCATGATTGAGTCTTGAATGAAGAGATGGAGATAAAACTGTCCAGTTTGAGTGTTATTGCAGCTCGTTCCAGTCGCAGGAGGTTCAGCCCACTCTGTTATTAACCACAGCTGGTTGTCTTTCTGAAGGAGGTTCAGTCCACTCTGTTAATGACCACAGCTGGTTGTCTTTCTGAAGGAGGTCCAGTCCACTCTGTTATTAACCACAGCTGGTTGTCTTTCTGAAGGAGGTTCAGTCCACTCTGTTAATGACCACAGCTGGTTGTCTTTCTGAAGGAGGTCCAGTCCACTCTGTTACTAACCACAGCTGGTTGTCTTTCTGAAGGAGGTCCAGTCCACTCTGTTACTAACCACAGCTGGTTGTCTTTCTGAAGGAGGTCCAGTCCACTCTGTTACTAACCACAGCTGTCTGTCTTTCTGAAGGAGGTCCAGTCCACTCTGTTACTAACCACAGCTGGCTGTTTTTCTGAAGGAGGTTCAGTCCACTCTGTTACTAACCACAGCTGGCTGTCTTTCTGAAGGTGCAGTCCATTATGTTCCACAGTACATTGCTCTCTCTCTAATGATTTATTGCTATGGGAAACATATGTTAACATTGCCAAAGCAAGTGAACTAGATAATAAACAAAAGTTAAATTAACAATAAAAATGAACAGTAAACATTACACTCAAAAAAGTTTCAAAGAATAAAGACATTACAAATGTCACCTGTGAAAATAGTTAAAGTACAAAAGGGAAAATCAGTAAACATAAATATGGGCTGTATTAATAATAGTGTTTGTTCTTCACTCGTTGCCCTTGCCGCTCGGCCATCGCTCATCCATATACTCACATGCACGTATTCTCATTCAACCCTTTAGACTTGTGTGTATTTGGTAGTTGTTGGGGAATTGTTAGATTACTTGTTATATATTACAGCACTGTCGGAACTAGAAACACAAGCATTTCACTACACCTCAAGCATTTCACTACGCTCGCATTAACATCTGCTAACCACGTGTATGTGACTGTCACGTTCTGACCTTAGTTCCTTTTGTATGTTTCTATATTAGGTTGGTCAGGGCGTGAGTTGGGGTGGGCATTCTTTGTTTTTGTTCTATGTTGGGTATTTCTACATGTTTGGCATAGTATGGTTCCCAATCAGAGGCAGCTGTCGATCGTTGTCTCTGGTTGAGAACCATACTTAGGCAGCCTGTGTTCCCACTCTTGTTTGTGGGTAGTTGTTTTCTGTTTAGTGTATGTCACCTTACAGAACTGTTTCGTTTCTTCCTTTTCACTTTGTTATTTTTTTTTTGTGCGTTCAGTCAATAAATTATGACGGACACTTACCGCGCTGCATATTGGTCCGATCCTTCTTACTCTTCCTCAGACGAAGAGGAGATTCGTTACAGTGACATATAAAATTTGATTTGATTTTGACTTTGCTGTCATCTGATAGGAGTGTCAGTGAGCTGACTGTGAATGCTCTGAGAGACTCTGGGTTGAGGTCAGTGATAAAGTAGTCTACAGTACCACTGCCAAGGGATGAGCTGTAGGTGTACCTACCATAGGAGTCTCCTGAAGCCTACCACTGACTATGTACAGACCCAGCAGCTGCAAGAGTTGTGACCCATTTTGTTTTGTTGTTTTGTCATAGTTGTGTCTAGGGGGAGGGGGGCTTATGAGGGATGGAATACTGTCACCTCCAGGTAGGTGTTTGTGCTACGAGTGTCAGCTTCTTGTTCAGTTGTGGCATTTAGGTTGCCACAGACTAGTACATGTCCTTGAGCCTGTAACTGGTTGATCTCCCCGTCTAGGATGGAGAAGATATCATCGTTTAACTATGGGGATTCTATAGGGGGATATAGGTAGCACACATGAGAAAATTGTTCTGTTTTGAGATAATTTCCTTATTCATTTCTAGACAGATGTAAATTTCTCCTGTTATGACTCATTTAACAGAGTGGGTTAGGTCTGCTCTATACAGTGAGGATTGTAGCGTGTACATCTTGTTGGGGCAAACTCCACATGTTTTTAGATGCATATCAGCAAAGCCACTACACAACACAACACTAAACTACACATCAATTGCACTGTAACATTGACAAACAGTGCCCACAAAACTGTTAGGGCCTACATAAAGCTGTCCTAACAACAGAGCTTTCTTTTCAGCACCATGGAGTGAATGCTTACCACCACTACACCTGGAGCCTTGTCTGGCAGAAAAATAGTTCATTCAGCCTCATTAACTGCATTTAAAAAAACATAGCTGATATGGCTGACTTGTATAAACAAATGTGGTTTCTACTGACATTTGAGATGTACAAACTATGGCTTAAGGGAATGACGAGAGGATCAGAGGCAATCCGTACTTCCATTAAGACGTTAATGAGCGAGCTAGGACGGACGTTGTCAATATAACTATTTGTTCAGCACGTTTGAAATGTTTTGCTACAGAATTCAGAACATGGGCCGTTCTTACAGTATTCTCCCTGTACACCAAGTCAAAACCGTGTGATAAATAAAGGGGGCATATAAGAAGATGATGAAAGCTCTTACACTATTCAATGGTTGCATTTCTCTACACCAGGCTATAGGCCAGCTGTGCTGTTCAGTAGAGTTCCAGGTACCAGCAGCAGTTGTGGTGTTCAGTAGAGTTCAGGTACTAGCAGCACAATCTATGTAACGTAGTACAAACATCTCCATCAAAACAAATTTCGAAAAGCCTGTTTTTGCGTTTTCAATATGGGGTTTTATGTGTAGGATTATTATATATATTTTTTAAATCTTGTGTGCGTCCCAAAATTACATCCCAATCACAATATAGTGCACTACTCTACCCAGGATTGTGGGTTTGTTTCCTGCTGGGGGTACCCATTAGTAGACATTTATGAACGCATGACGGTAAGTGGCTTCGTATTATAGTGTCTGCAAAATAGGCATATTAATATCATAATTTATACCACTGAAAGACTCATAACATATCCCATAGTTAATATTAATATCATAAAGTATCCAATAACTTATACCATACCTCATTCATACCATAACTAATTCATACCATAACTCATTAATACCATAACTCATATGATAACTCATTAATACCATAACTCATATGATAACTCATTAATATCATAACTCATTAACATCATAACATATCCAATAACTTACACCATAACTCATTAATATCATAACTCATTAATATCATAACTCATTAATATCATAACTCATTAATATCATAATTCATATCATCACTCATTAATATCATAACTTATACCATCATTCATTAATATCATAACTTATACCATCATTCATTAATATCATAACTTATACCATAACTAATTAATATCATAACATATCCAATAACTTATATCATAACTCATTAATATTGTAACTCATTAATATCATAACTTATATCATAACTCATTAATATCATAACTCATTAATATCATAACTTATACCATAACTAATTAATATCATAACATATCCAATAACTTATATGATAACTCATTAATATCATAACTTATATCATAATTCATTAATATCATAACGTATATCATAACTCATTAATATCATAACTCATTAATATCATAACTTATACCATAACTAATTCATATCATAACATATCCAATAACTTATATGATAACTCATTAATATCATAACTTATACCATAACTAATTAATATCATAACATATCCAATAACGTATATGATAACTCATTAATATCATAACTCATATCATAACTCATTATGTCTACAACTCTAATAACAAAGACACAATAACAGGTTTGTTGATATTCTTTCAGACTCCAACTTCTGGTTTCACAACTATGACTTGTATTGTCACTCGACAAACGATACTTTCATTCACATTGACATCATAATATTGTTCTAGTAAGTCGGTATATGTGCACATTCAACATGACTAATTCCTCAATGGATATTTCTCACAGCTTGAGCCAAGGCCAAGGGATAGCATTATTTCCAGATCTGGTTTATGCGTGACTATGTCAATGGTGGGTGTAGCTGGTGCATGGAAGTCAGGCGCAGGAGAGCAGAGACGAACGGACAAAGCACTTTACTGAGGCAATCATAATACAGAACGAAACCGCGTCACCAAAACAAAATGCCCAAAGAGCAAGTGAGGCAGCGAAAGTACAAAAACCCAAGTACAAAGTACAACAACCCAAGTACAAAGTACAACAACCCAAGTACAAAGTACAAAACCCAAGTACAAAGTACAACAACCCAAGTACAAAGTACAAAAACCCAAGTAGAAAGTACAAAAACCCAAGTACAAAGTACAACAACCCAAGTACAAAGTACAAAAACCCAAGTATAAAGTATCGGCTGCCACAAAGCACGAGTAATAAAACAAAACTCGACGCAAACCAGCCAGAAGCCAACCTCGACTATAAACAATACCCACACAGACATGGAGGGAACAGAGGGTTAAATACACATAGTAATGATGATGAGATGTAAACCAGCCAGAAGCCAAACTCGACTATAAACAATACCCCCACACAGACATGGAGGGAACAGAGGGTTAAATACACATAGTAATGATGATGAGATGTAAACCAGCCAGAAGCCAACCTCGACTATAAACAATACCCAACACAGACATGGAGGGAACAGAGGGTTAAATACACATAGTAATGATGATGAGATGTAAACCAGCCAGAAGCCAACCTCATCTATAAACAATACCCCACACAGACATGGAGGGAACAGAGGGTTAAATACACATAGTAATGATGATGAGATGTAAACCAGCCAGAAGCCAACCTCATCTATAAACAATACCCCACACAGACATGGAGGGAACAGAGGGTTAAATACACATAGTAATGATGATGAGATGTAAACCAGCCGGAAGCCAACCTCGACTATAAACAATACCCCACACAGACATGGAGGGAACAGAGGGTTAAATACACATAGTAATGATGATGAGATGTAAACCAGCCAGAAGCCAACCTCGACTAAAAACAATACCCCACACAGACATGGAGGGAACAGAGGGTTAAATACACATAGTAATGATGATGAGATGTAAACCAGCCGGAAGCCAACCTCAACTATAAACAATACCCCACACAGACATGGAGGGAACAGAGGGTTAAATACACATAGTAATGATGATGAGATGTAAACCAGCCGGAAGCCAACCTCGACTATAAACAATACCCCACACAGACATGGAGGGAACAGAGGGTTAAATACACATAGTAATGATGATGAGATGTAAACCAGCCAGAAGCCAACCTCGACTAAAAACAATACCCCACACAGACATGGAGGGAACAGAGGGTTAAATACACATAGTAATGATGATGAGATGTAAACCAGCCGGAAGCCAACCTCAACTATAAACAATACCCCACACAGACATGGAGGGAACAGAGGGTTAAATACACATAGTAATGATGATGAGATGTAAACCAGCCAGAAGCCAACCTCGACTATAAACAATACCCCACACAGACATGGAGGGAACAGAGGGTTAAATACACATAGTAATGATTATGAGATGTAAACCAGCCAGAAGCCAACCTCGACTATAAACAATACCCCACACAGACATGGAGGGAACAGAGGGTTAAATACACATAGTAATGATGATGAGATGTAAACCAGCCGGAAGCCAACCTCAACTATAAACAATACCCCACACAGACGTGGAGGGAACAGAGGGTTAAATACACACAGTAATGATGATGAGATGTAAACCAGCCGGAAGCCAACCTCAACTATAAACAATACCCCACACAGACGTGGAGGGAACAGAGGGTTAAATACACACAGTAATGATGATGAGATGTAAACCAGCCGGAAGCCAACCTCGACTATAAACAATACCCCACACAGACATGGAGGGAACAGAGGGTTAAATACACATGACAATTACTTGGAGATGTAAAACCAGGTGTGCAGGAAGACAAGACAAAACAAACGGAAAACGAAAGGTGGATCGACGATGGCTAGAAGACCAGTGACGCCGACCGCCGAACGCCGCCCGAACAAGGAGAGGAACCGACTTCGGCGGAAGTCGTGACAGACTGACATTTAAAAAATGTCCAAATGTGTTCTGATTGAAGTCATCTTAAAGCTGCAGTCTGTAATCTGAATAACAAAAAAATAAAATAAAAATGGCTGCCCCTCCACCCGATTTGGTAAACCAGCATGGACTGACCATCCATGACATCGAAGACCGTTGAACTAAGCTCACAATAAAATGTACACGCTATATTATTCAAGAATCAATATTTGTTGTCATTTATTTCAAATTCCAAAACAGGATGTCAATTACATCATGTCTTTCTAACCCCCACGGAGCCTTGTGTTGGTTTTCTTCACAGTACTAGAGGCAAGGAGCCCTGGTGATGGTAAAGTCAGCTGTAAGTGACATGGCGTGTGTGTGTGTGTGTGTGTGTGTGTGTGTGCGCGCCAGACGTCAGAGCTGCATGAGGCCAATCACTCAGTGTGTGAGAGGTATGCCAGGGAGAATCCATCTGGTCCTACCAGACAACAAAGACTCAATTATGGTGCATTTCTTGGATTCATTCAATTACGTAGGAGAGAACACAGCCTGGGTTGTTGTGTAGTAGAGAACACAGCCTGGGTTGTTGTGGGGTAGAGAACACAGCCTGGGTTGTTGTGGGGTAGAGAACACAGCCTGGGTTGTTGTGGGGTAGAGAACACAGCCTGGGTTGTTGTGGGGTAGAGAACACAGCCTGGGTTGTTGTGGGGTAGAGAACACAGCCTGGGTTGTTGTGTAGTAGAGAACACAGCCTGGGTTGTTGTGGGGTAGAGAACACAGCCTGGGTTGTTGTGGGGTAGAGAACATAGCCTGGGTTGTTGTGGGGTAGAGAACACAGCCTGGGTTGTTGTGTAGTAGAGAACACATCCTGGGTTGTTGTGGGGTAGAGAACACAGCCTGGGTTGTTGTGGGGTAGAGAACACAGCCTGGGTTGTTGTGTAGTAGAGAACACAGCCTGGGTTGTTGTGGGGTAGAGAACACAGCCTGGGTTGTTGTGTAGTAGAGAACACAGCCTGGGTTGTTGTGGGGTAGAGAACACAGCCTGGGTTGTTGTGTAGTAGAGAACACAGCCTGGGTTGTTGTGGGGTAGAGAACACAGCCTGGGTTGTTGTGGGGCAGAGAACACAGCCTGGGTTGTTGTGTAGTAGAGAACACAGCCTGGGTTGTTGTGGGGCAGAGAACACAGCCTGGGTTGTTGTGGGGCAGAGAACACAGCCTGGGTTGTTGTGTAATAGAGAACACAGCCTGGGTTGTTGTGTAGTAGAGAACACAGCCTGGGTTGTGGTGTAGAGAACACAGTCTGGGTTGTTGTGGGGTAGAGAACACAGCCTGGGTTCTCTCAAAAAAAAGCAGCAAACACAAACAAACGTCCCAGCATGCACCACACATTTCCTGTAAAGACACATGCTGTGAGGGCTCCAGCTGTGAGCTCTATATGATGTGTCCAGACCATCACTATCTCCATATCCATGGGCTCCAGCCCTGTGGCGTTGTTCAAAGGCACTCAGTTCTGAGCCCACTGGATGCATTAGGATCCTGTTGCGCTCGCTCTCTTTCTCTCTCTGTGTGGTCAAAAAAGCTCTCTACGTGGAACGGAAGTATGGCTCAGACTAGCATGCTGGGATTGATATGAATGTGTTGTCTAAGATTTTATGGTCTGAAGTTACAAAATGAATAGCAAGGACAGGTGTTTTACCTACTGTAGTCAGAGACATATTGAGACAGGCTTTTTTCCTACTGTAGTCAGAGATCAACTGAGACAGGTGATCTACCTACTGTAGTCAGAGACAAACTGGGACAGGTCATCCACCTACTGTCGTCAGACACAAACTGGGACAGGTGATCTACCTAGTGTAGTCAGAGACAAACTGGGACAGGTCGTCTACCCACTGTCGTCAGAGACAAACTGGGACAGGTGATCTACCTACTGTCGTCAGAGACAAACTGGGACAGGTGACCCACCTACTGTCGTCAGAGACAAACTGGGACGGGTGACCTACCTACTGTAGTCAGAGACAAACTGGGACAGATGTCTACCTACTGTAGTCAGAGACGTACTGGGACAGGTGACTGGAGTAGCAACAATACCTATTGATCTATATGGTACAGTAGTCAGATCTGGGACAGGTAAATGGAGTAGCAACAATACCTATTGATCTGTATGGTACAGTAGTCAGATCTGGGACAGGTAAATGGAGTAGCAACAATACCTATTGATCTGTATGGTACAGTAGTCAGATCTGGGACAGGTAAATGGAGTAGCAACAATACCTATTGATCTATATGGTACAGTAGTCAGATCTGGGACAGGTAAATGGAGTAGCAACAATACCTATTGATCTGTATGGTACAGTAGTCAGATCTGGGACAGGTAAATGGAGTAGCAACAATACCTATTGATCTGTATGGTACAGTAGTCAGATCTGGGACAGGTGACTGGAGTAGCAACAATACCTATTGATCTGTATGGTACAGTAGTCAGATCTGGGACAGGTAAATGGAGTAGCAACAATACCTATTGATCTATATGGTACAGTAGTCAGATCTGGGACAGGTGACTGGAGTAGCAACAATACCTATTGATCTGTATGGTACAGTAGTCAGATCTGGGACAGGTAAATGGAGTAGCAACAATACCTATTGATCTGTATGGTACAGTAGTCAGATCTGGGACAGGTGACTGGAGTAGCAACAATACCTATTGATCTGTATGGTACAGTAGTCAGATCTGGGACAGGTAAATGGAGTAGCAACAATACCTATTGATCTGTATGGTACAGTAGTCAGATCTGGGACAGGTAAATGGAGTAGCAACAATACCTATTGATCTGTATGGTACAGTAGTCAGATCTGGGACAGGTGACTGGAGTAGCAACAATACCTATTGATCTATATGGTACAGTAGTCAGATCTGGGACAGGTAAATGGAGTAGCAACAATACCTATTGATCTATATGGTACAGTAGTCAGATCTGGGACAGGTAAATGGAGTAGCAACAATACCTATTGATCTATATGGTACAGTAGTCAGATCTGGGACAGGTAAATGGAGTAGCAACAATACCTATTGATCTATATGGTACAGTAGTCAGATCTGGGACAGGTAAATGGAGTAGCAACAATACCTATTGATCTATATGGTACAGTAGTCAGATCTGGGACAGGTGACTGGAGTAGCAACAATACCTATTGATCTATATGGTACAGTAGTCAGATCTGGGACAGGTAAATGGAGTAGAAACAATACCTATTGATCTGTATGGTACAGTAGTCAGATCTGGGACAGGTAAATGGAGTAGCAACAATACCTATTGATCTGTATGGTACAGTAGTCAGATCTGGGACAGGTGACTGGAGTAGCAACAATACCTATTGATCTATATGGTACAGTAGTCAGATCTGGGACAGGTGACTGGAGTAGCAACAATACCTATTGATCTATATGGTACAGTAGTCAGATCTGGGACAGGTAAATGGAGTAGCAACAATACCTATTGATCTGTATGGTACAGTAGTCAGATCTGGGACAGGTAAATGGAGTAGCAACAATACCTATTGATCTGTATGGTACAGTAGTCAGATCTGGGACAGGTAAATGGAGTAGCAACAATACCTATTGATCTATATGGTACAGTAGTCAGATCTGGGACAGGTGAATGGAGTAGCAACAATACCTATTGATCTATATGGTACAGTAGTCAGATCTGGGACAGGTAAATGAAGTAGCAACAATACCTATTGATCTATATGGTACAGTAGTCAGATCTGGGACAGGTAAATGGAGTAGCAACAATACCTATTGATCTATATGGTACAGTAGTCAGATCTGGGACAGGTAAATGGAGTAGCAACAATACCTATTGATCTGTATGGTACAGTAGTCAGATCTGGGACAGGTAAATGGAGTAGCAACAATACCTATTGATCTGTATGGTACAGTAGTCAGATCTGGGACAGGTAAATGGAGTAGCAACAATACCTATTGATCTGTATGGTACAGTAGTCAGATCTGGGACAGGTAAATGGAGTAGCAACAATACCTATTGATCTGTATGGTACAGTAGTCAGATCTGGGACAGGTGACTGGAGTAGCAACAATACCTATTGATCTGTATGGTACAGTAGTCAGATCTGGGACAGGTAAATGGAGTAGCAACAATACCTATTGATCTATATGGTACAGTAGTCAGATCTGGGACAGGTAAATGGTCAAATGTTTTTGTTGTTTTGTATTATTCCTGAGAAGTTAACTTTGAGAAAAACAAGGTTTTTCCAGGACAATTTCACCCAGACTGAGTCATGTCACAGGAAGTCTCAGCCACAGGCTATTAGACAGTAAACCTTACATGAATGAATATTTTTTTTTTGTCCTTCGCTTCTGCCCGTCTGTGTTTACAAGGCAAAAAATATATACAACAGAGTTCAGTTGGAACGAATTGATTCATCTAGAAGTGTCAGTGTTGAAGATGCTGAATTGCATAACAGGAGATTTACCACTGAACTGTTGCAGACATTCTTGCTCCATTAGTTTAGCAAACGTAATCGTAAAGTCCAATATTTACCTCACGTTAGGTTCTCTGTAGCACCCTAAAAAAGTTTTTCACTCACCGACTTAAAGAACATCAAGAAAGATAGACTGACTAACAACTACAAAGTAGAGTTTTCCAGTGACAGGGAAAGGGGGGGTTGACTTGATCATTCAAGACCAGTGAGCCTGTGGGCCTTGTACTAGCAGCCTGTGGGCCATGTGCCCCTGCAACTAGCAGCCTGTGGGCCTCGTGCCCCTCCAACTAGCAGCCTGTGGGCCTTGTGCCCCTCCAACTAGCAGCCTGTGGGCCATGTGCCCCTCCAACTAGCAGCCTGTGGGCCTCGTGCCCCTCCAACTAGCAGCCTGTGGGCCGCGTGCCCTTCCAACTGGCAGCCTGTGGGCCGCGTGCCCCTCCAACTGGCAGCCTATGGGCCTCGTGCCCGTCCAACAGGCAGCCTGTGGGCCTCGTGCCCCTCCAACTAGCAGCCTGTGAGCCTCATGCCCCTCCAACTAGCAGCCTGTGCAAGTTCTCCCACTTTAAAAGATGAGAGAGACCTGTAATTTTCATCATAGGTACACTTCAACTACAACAGACAAAATTAGAAAAAAAATCCAGAAAATCACATTGTAGGGTTTTTAATGAATTTTTTTTTTCTAATTTTGTCTGTCATAGTTGAAGTGTACCTATGATGACAATTACCGGCCTCTCTCATCTGTTTAAGTGGGAGAACTTGCACAATTGGTGGCTGACTAAATACTTTTTTGCCCCACTGTATCATATTAAAAACTGTAAACATTTTCCTCCATTCTGTGGCAAAGCCTGTAGCATTGCAGGAAATGAACTTTTTCTCTGGCTGTCACGAGGAGGGCGGAGACCGTTAAAATGTTTTGCTCGCAAGGAGGGAAGGTAATGAATGTGAGTGGAGACCCACAAGCCACTGCGGGTCCTCAAACTTGCCCATCCCTGATACAGACTGAGATAAACTGTGTCTCTGCCTGGAAAATAAACGTCTCCCCCAAACGGAACCATATTCCCTGTAATGTGCACTAGATTTGACCAGGACCAGTAGGGCTCTGGTTAAAAGTAGTGCACTATGTAGGGAATTGGGTGCCATTTGGGGTGTGGCCCATGTATCTGCCTGGGAAATAAATGCTGTTGCCATCTTCCACACCCGGCAGTCGGCCTTGTGAGGAGAGAGAGGGGAGGGGGAGAGAGGGGGACAGGGGGATAGGGAGAGAGAGGGGGGGGGGCAGAGAGAGAGGGGGAGAGGGAGAGAGAGGGGGACAGAGAGAGAGAGGGGGAGAGAGAGAGGGAGAGAGAGAGGGGGAGAGAGAGAGAGAGGGGGGGGCAGAGAGAGAGAGGGGGAGATAAGGGTGAGGGGAGAGAGGGGGAGAGGGAGAGTGTGTTGGGGAAGGAGGGAGGAAGGGAGGAGGGAAGAGGAAGGGAGAGAAGGAGAGAGGAGAGGGCTAGTCTCTGTAGTCATCATGTTGTCTCCAGATCTGACCGCCTGGGGACATCTCCAACGAGCTCCATCAATAGCCATCATGTTGTCTCTAGATCTGACCCCCTGGGGACATCTCCAACGAGCTCCTTCAATAGCCATCATGTTGTCTCTAGATCTGACCCCCTGGGGACATCTCCAACGAGCTCCATCAATAGCCATCATGTTGTCTCTAGATCTGACCGCTTGGGGACATCTCCAACGAGCTCCTTCAATAGCCATCATGTTGTCTCTGGATCTGATTGCTCGGGGACATCTCCAACGAGCTCCTTCAATAGCCATCATGTTGTCTCTCTAGATCTGACCGCTTGGGGACATCTCCAACGAGCTCCTTCAATAGCCATCATGTTGTCTCTCTAGATCTGACCGCTTGGGGACATCTCCAACGAGCTCCATCAATAGCCATCATGTTGTCTCTAGATCTGACCCCCTGGGGACATCTCCAACGAGCTCCATCAATAGCCATCCCTCACGGAAGGCAGGAAGAAGTCATTGTTAACAAAAGAGCTTGCCTTCCCTTGGGTTGGATCCCAGGACACTAATTGAGTTGTTAGATTCCTCTGGAGCCTCTGTTACAGACCCAATACAGCCCTGTATTGTATCTGAGCGGTTTAGGTCACGCGGTGTCCCAAATGGCAACCTATTCCCTACGTAGTGCACTACTTTTGACTACTACTACCACTACTACTACTACTACTACTATGGGCCCTGGTCAAAAGGAGTGCAATGTATTGGGAATTAGGGTGGCGTTTGAGATAGGGGCCATCTCTCAACAGAGCAGACATCTCTACTCTCCTGCTGAACCTTTTATGGTGACAGATGGGTGAGCCAGTACACTCAGCCAAGCATATGGAAATCAGCAATACTGGGTTATTTAGCCTTTTCTTAAACGGTGGTTTAATATATACACTGAGTGCACAGAACATTATGAACACCTGCTCTTCCCATGACATGGACTGACCAGGTGAATCCAGGTGAAAGCTATGATCCCCTTATTGATGTCACTTGTTAAATTCACTTCAGTCAGTGTAGATGAAGGGGAGGAGACAGGTTAAACAAAGATTTAAGCCTTGAGACAATTGAGACATGGATTATGTATGTGTGCCATACAGAGGGTGAATGGGCAAGGCAAACTATATGCCAGGCACACCTGCTTGTGTCAAGAACTGCAACACTGCCGGGTTTTTCCCAGTTTCCCATGTGTAGCCTGCCGTATACCACCCTGCAGGTGTACCACTGAAGCTACTGTTCAGTCCCTGTATGGGTGTTGGAGGGCCAGTAGGAGGCACTCTTTCCCCTGGTCAAAACAAATGAATATCTCAATTCCCCATAGCAGTGATTGGGGACATTGCCCTGTACAGGGTGTTGTCTTTCGGATGGGGTGTTAACCCCGGTGTCCTGGCTAGATTCCCAATATGTCTCTAATTCCATTGGTTGATTTTATCAAAATATGCAAACACGTATCATTAAAAAAAAAGGAGGATATTTCATATAATGAATGAAAATACTTTTATTTCTATGGCATGTTCAACGGAAACAAAGTTTAAAAACTCAATCTTTTTTTGGATGCATGAATTTTCATTAACTACATATGAAGAGTGTCTTGTTCTCTCTTTTTAATGACCAATTTACCAAAAAGCAGCTTCTGTCTACCAAAACCTACTACTGTGTACATTCTGTCTACCAAAACCTACCACTGTGTACATTAGTACCTTCTGTCTACCAAAACCTACTGTGTACATTCTGTCTACCAAAACCTACTACTGTGTACATTCTGTCTACCAAAACCTACTGTGTACATTCTGTCTACCAAAACCTACCACTGTGTACATTAGTACCTTCTGTCTACCAAAACCTACTGTGTACATTCTGTCTACCAAAACCTACTACTGTGTACATTCTGTCTACCAAAACCTACTGTGTACATTCTGTCTACCAAAACCTACTACTGTGTACATTCTGTCTACCAAAACCTACTACTGTGTACATTCTGTCTACCAAAACCTACCACTGTGTACATTAGTACCTTCTGTCTACCAAAACCTACTACTGTCTACCTTCTGTCTACCAAAACCTACTACTGTCTACCTTCTGTCTACCAAAACCTACTACTGTGTACATTAGTACCTTCTGTCTACCAAAACCTACTGTGTACATTCTGTCTACCAAAACCGACTACTGTGTACATTCTGTCTACCAACACCTACTACTGTGTACATTCTGTCTACCAAAACCGACTACTGTGTACATTCTGTCTACCAAAACCTACTACTGTGTACATTCTGTCTACCAAAACCTACTACTGTATACATTAGTACCTTCTGTCTACCAACACCTACTACTGTGTACATTAGTACCTTCTGTCTACGAAAACCTACTACTGTGTACATTAGTACCTTCTGTCTACCAAAACCTACTACTGTGTACATTCTGTCTACCAACACCTATTACTGTGTACATTCTGTCTACCAACACCTACTACTGTGTACATTCTGTCTACCAACACCTATTACTGTGTACATTCTGTCTACCAAAACCTACTACTGTGTACATTCTGTCTACCAAAACCTACTACTGTGTACATTCTGTCTACCAAAACCTACTACTGTATACATTAGTACCTTCTGTCTACCAACACCTACTACTGTGTACATTAGTACCTTCTGTCTACGAAAACCTACTACTGTGTACATTAGTACCTTCTGTCTCCCAAAACCTACTACTGTGTACCTTCTGTCTACCAAAACCTACTACTGTGTACATTAGTACCTTCTGTCTACCAACACCTACTACTGTGTACATTAGTACCTTCTGTCTACGAAAACCTACTACTGTGTACATTAGTACCTTCTGTCTACCAAAACCTACTACTGTGTACATTCTGTCTACCAAAACCTACTACTGTGTACATTCTGTCTACCAAAACCTACTACTGTGTACATTCTGTCTACCAAAACCTACTACTGTGTACATTAGTACCTTCTGTCTACTAAAACCTACTACTGTGTACATTAGTACCTTCTGTCTACTAAAACCTACTACTGTATACATTAGTACATTCTGTCTACCAAAACCTACTACTGTGTACATTAGTACCTTCTGTCTACTAAAACCTACTGCTGTGTACATTAGTACCTTCTGTCTACTAAAACCTACTACTGTATACATTAGTACCTTCTGTCTACCAACACCTACTACTGTGTACATTCTGTCTACCAACACCTATTACTGTGTACATTAGTACCTTCTGTCTCCCAAAACCTACTACTGTGTACATTAGTACCTTCTGTCTCCCAAAACCTACTACTGTGTACATTCTGTCTACCAACACCTATTACTGTGTACATTAGTACCTTCTGTCTCCCAAAACCTACTACTGTGTACATTAGTACCTTCTGTCTCCCAAAACCTACTACTGTGTACATTCTGTCTACCAACACCTATTACTGTGTACATTAGTACCTTCTGTCTCCCAAAACCTACTACTGTGTACATTAGTACCTTCTGTCTCCCAAAACCTACTACTGTATACATTCTGTCTACCAAAACCTACTACTGTGTACATTAGTACCTTCTGTCTCCCAAAACCTACTACTGTGTAACTTCTGTCTACGAAAACCTACTACTGTGTACATTAGTACCTTCTGTCTACTAAAACCTACTACTGTATACATTAGTACATTCTGTCTACGAAAACCTACTACTGTGTACATTAGTACCTTCTGTCTACCAAAACCTACTACTGTATACATTAGTACCTTCTGTCTACCAACACCTACTACTGTGTACATTCTGTCTACCAAAACCTACTACTGTGTACATTAGTACCTTCTGTCTACCAAAACCTACTACTGTGTACATTCTGTCTACCAAAACCTACTACTGTGTACATTCTGTCTACCAAAACCTACTACTGTGTACATTAGTACCTTCTGTCTACTAAAACCTACTACTGTGTACATTAGTACCTTCTGTCTACTAAAACCTACTACTGTGTACATTAGTACCTTCTGTCTACCAAAACCTACTACTGTATACATTAGTACCTTCTGTCTACCAACACCTACTACTGTGTACATTCTGTCTACCAAAACCTACTACTGTGTACATTAGTACCTTCTGTCTACCAAAACCTACTGCTGTGTACATTAGTACCTTCTGTCTACCAAAACCTACTACTGTATACATTAGTACCTTCTGTCTACCAACACCTACTGCTGTGTACATTAGTACCTTCTGTCTACTAAAACCTACTACTGTATACATTAGTACCTTCTGTCTACCAACACCTACTACTGTGTACATTCTGTCTACCAACACCTATTACTGTGTACATTAGTACCTTCTGTCTCCCAAAACCTACTACTGTGTACATTAGTACCTTCTGTCTCCCAAAACCTACTACTGTGTACATTCTGTCTACCAACACCTATTACTGTGTACATTAGTACCTTCTGTCTCCCAAAACCTACTACTGTGTACATTAGTACATTCTGTCTCCCAAAACCTACTACTGTGTACATTCTGTCTACCAACACCTATTACTGTGTACATTAGTACCTTCTGTCTACCAAAACCTACTACTGTGTACATTAGTACCTTCTGTCTCCCAAAACCTACTACTGTGTACATTCTGTCTACCAACACCTATTACTGTGTACATTAGTACCTTCTGTCTCCCAAAACCTACTACTGTGTACATTAGTACCTTCTGTCTCCCAAAACCTACTACTGTGTACATTCTGTCTACCAACACCTATTACTGTGTACATTAGTACCTTCTGTCTACCAACACCTACTACTGTGTGCATTAGTACCTTCTGTCTACCAAAACCTACTACTGTGTACATTAGTACCTTCTGTCTACCAAAACCTACTGCTGTGTACATTAGCAACGCTTCCCTTCCTCTTTCCTCTTTTTCTCCTTTTAAATGTTTAAATTTTTTGTATTTGTAACATTTCACAACTATTTAATTCCTAATATATTCCTAAAGTGTTATCCCAAATACAATCTGAGGTTATTTCCTTACTTCTAACATGTCATTGCCAAAGATCTCTTCATGGTTGATAGATCTAAAACGTATTTCTCTCAAGATGAAAGGAATTATGAATCAACTACAAAATGCAGTGAAACCTTCTCCTTGGCCTTCATAATAACAGGAACAAAGTTGAATTTAAGGTGGGCAATTTATAGTCAATGTGGAGACAGACAGTGTCAGAGGAACATATTGTGTTTCCTTCTTCTGAACAGATTGGATTCTCAGTGCATATAAATGAGTCTAGATCCTACTGGCAAGCAGCTGGCTGAGAGTCGCTTTAGCAGTGGGATGAAACTCACTTCTGGAGAGCTACTGAGGTTCACGACAACAGTGTTAGAGAGGTGGGAGGTTCACAACAACAGTGTTAGAGAGGTGGGAGGTTCACAACAAAAGTGTTAGAGAGGTGGGAGGTTCACAACAAAAGTGTTAGAGAGGTGGGAGGTTCACGACAGCAGTGTTAGAGAGGTGGGAGGTTCACAACAACAGTGTTAGAGAGATGGGAGGTTCACAACTGCAGTGTTAGAGAGGTGGGAGGTTCACAACAACAGTGTTAGAGAGATGGGAGGATTGGGTTCACAACAACAGTGTTATTGAGGTGGGAGGGTTAGGTTCACAACATCAGTGTTTGGGAGGTTCACAACATCAGTGTTAGAGAGGTGGGAGGTTCACAACAACAGTGTTAGAGAGGTGGGAGGTTCACAACAACAGTGTTAGAGAGGTGGGAGGTTCACGACAACAGTGTTAGAGAGGTGGGAGGTTCACGACAGCAGTGTTAGAGAGGTGGGAGGTTCACAACAACAGTGTTAGAGAGGTGGGAGGTTCACAACAACAGTGTTAGAGAGATGGGAGGTTCACAACTGCAGTGTTAGAGAGGTGGGAGGTTCACAACAACAGTGTTAGAGAGATGGGAGGTTCACAACTGCAGTGTTAGAGAGGTGGGAGGTTCACAACAACAGTGTTAGAGAGATGGGAGGATTGGGTTCACAGTGTTATTGAGGTGGGAGGGTTAGGTTCACAACATCAGTGTTTGGGAGATTCACAACATCAGTGTTAGAGAGGTGGGAGGTTCACAACAACAGTGTTAGAGAGGTGGGAGGTTCACAACAACAGTGTTAGAGAGGTGGGAGGATTAGGTTCACAACAACGGTGTTAGAGAGGTGGGAGGATTATGTTCACAACAACGGTGTTAGAGAGGTGGGAGGTTCACAACATCTGTGTTAGAGAGGTGGGAGGATTATGTTCACAACAACAGTGTTAGAGAGGTGGGAGGTTCACAACAACTGTGTTAGAGAGGTTCGAGGATTAGGTTCACAACAACAGTGTTAGAGAGGTGGGAGGATTATGTTCACAACAACGGTGTTAGAGAGGTGGGAGGTTCACAACAACTGTGTTAGAGAGGTTTGAGGATTAGGTTCACAACAACGGTGTTAGAGAGGTGGGAGGTTCACAACAGTGTTAGAGAGGTGGGAGGTTCACAACAACAGTGTTAGAGAGGTGGGAGGTTCACAACAACAGTGTTAGAGAGGTGGGAGGTTCACAACATCAGTGTTTGGGTGGTTCACAACATCAGTGTTAGAGAGGTGGGAGGATCACATCAACAGTGTTAGAGAGGCGGGAGGTTCACAACAACAGTGTGATAAACAGTGAATTTGTAATAATTGTTAGTGTACTTTATCAGGTACGTTGACCATTGCATTCTAAATTAGTTTGTTTATTTGGTTCTAACTCTTGGGCCATCTACTGGGTAGGTATTGAATGGAGGAGGGTAGTTAAATGTTTGAGTTATCATTACTGAACCAAATTGTCATTACTGAAACAAATTGTCATTACTGAAACAAACTGTCATTACTGAAACAAATTGTCATTACTGAAACAAATTGTCATTACTGAAACAAATTGTCATTACTGAAACAAATTGTCATTACTGAAACAAATTGTCATTACTGAAACAAACTGTCATTACTGAAACAAATTGTCATTACTGAAACAAACTGTCATTACTGAAACAAATTGTCATTACTGAAACAAATTGTCTGATCACGTGACTGTTACATAATATAATTCAATTTAATTCAGATACAGATAAAAAAAAAATGTGTTGACATCTATAGGCATATTGTTTCAGATTTCAAACAGCTCAACATCTGTTGACCTGTCAGGTTCTGTATTGATGTAATGCTATATAATTACCATACCGGCTGTCTACTCGAGACCACCTAATGTCTAGACAACAAGACATATGCTACAAGCTGTCAGACTGACATTTTTCTATGGGGTTAATCATGCAGAACAGTATTGTTTAACACTATAGGCACTATATACAATAGGATTGCTATATACAATATGATTAC
>NC_048565.1:91546595-91561595 GCF_013265735.2 Oncorhynchus mykiss | reverse complement strand
AAGACACAACATTAGGCGATGTGGGAGAAGACACAACATTAGGCTATGTGGGAGAAGACACAACATTAGGCTATGTGGGAGAAGATACCACATTAGACTATGTGGGAGAAGACACAACATTAGACTATGTGGGAGAAGATACAACATTAGGCTATGTGGGAGAAGATACAACATTAGGCTATGTGGGAGAAGACACAACATTAGACTATGTGGGAGAAGATACAACATTAGGCTATGTGGGAGAAGACACAACATTAGGCTACGTGGGAGAAGACACAACATTAGGCTATGTGGGAGAAGACACAACATTAGGCTATGTGGGAGAAGATACCACATTAGGCTATGTGGGAGAAGACACAACATTAGACTATGTGGGAGAAGATACAACATTAGGCTATGTGGGAGAAGATACCACATTAGGCTATGTGGGAGAAGACACAACATTAGACTATGTGGGAGAAGATACAACATTAGGCTATGTGGGAGAAGACACAACAATAGGCGATGTGGGAGAAGACACAACATTAGGCTATGTGGGAGAAGACGTTACATTTGGCTATTTGGGAGAAGACACAACATTAGACTATGTGGGAGAAGACACAACATTAGGCTATGTGGGAGAAGACACAACATTAGGCTATGTGGGAGAAGACACAACATTAGGCTATGTGGGAGAAGACACAACATTCAGCTATGTGGGAGAAGACACAACATTCAGCTATGTGGGAGAAGACACAACATTAGGCTATGTGGGAGAAGACACAACATTAGGCTATGTGGGAGAAGACACAACATTAGGCTATGTGGGAGAAGACGTTACATTTGGCTATTTGGGAGAAGACACAACATTAGACTATGTGGGAGAAGACACAACATTAGGCTATGTGGGAGAAGACACAACATTAGGCTATGTGGGAGAAGACACAACATTAGGCGATGTGGGAGAAGACACAACATTAGGCGATGTGGGAGAAGACACAACATTAGGCTATGTGGGAGAAGACGTTACATTAGGCGATGTGGGAGAAGACACAACATTAGGCTATGTGGGAGAAGACGTTACATTTGGCTATTTGGGAGAAGACACAACATTCAGCTATGTGGGAGAAGACACAACATTAGGCTATGTGGGAGAAGACACAACATTAGGCTATGTGGGAGAAGACACAACATTAGGCTATGTGGGAGAAGACGTTACATTTGGCTATTTGGGAGAAGACACAACATTAGGCTATGTGGGAGAAGACACAACATTAGGCTATGTGGGAGACGACGTTACATTTGGCTATTTGGGAGAAGACACAACATTAGGCTATGTGGGAGAAGATACAACATTAGGCTATGTGGGAGAAGATACAACATTAGGCTATGTGGGAGAAGACACAACATTAGGCTATGTGGGAGAAGACACAACATTAGGCTATGTGGGAGAAGACACAACATTAGGCTATGTGGAAGAAGACACAACATTAGGCTATGTGGGAGAAGACACAACATTTGGCTATGTGGGAGAAGACACAACATTAGGCGATGTGGGAGAAGATGTTACATGACAGATGTACAGACACATCGAGAGGCAGGAGTGAGTGAACTGTAAATTGCCTCTTTTTTGATGCCAAGTCCTATTTATTCAGCTTGAGGAGAAGTACAGGAGACACAAACCAATCCATGTTGATGACAGCTGTTTTGACATCTCTCTTTCCTCCTCCTCTCTGCTTTGTTCCGTCTCTTTTGGAGACTCTATGTGATTTGTGTTTTTAACGTGAACAAATTGTAATACTGTATTTACATTTTAAATGAATCAACCTTCATGAGAGTCGTCTTTCAATTCATTCAAAGTTGTACAGACTTGTTCCATACTCTGCTAATTTATGTCAGCAGTGTCATACAGTACGTGGTCACATTGTCATATACTAAGTCTATGTGGTCACAGTGTCATACAGTAGGTATACTTGGTCACAGTGTCATACTGTAGGTATACTTGGTCACAGTGTCATACAGTACGTGGTTACAGTGTCGTACTGTAAGTCTATGTGGTCACAGTGTCATACTGTAGGTCTATGTGGTCACAGTGTCATACTGTAGGAATACTTGGTCACAGTGTCATACTGTAGGTATACTTGGTCAAAGTGTCATACTGTAGGTCTGCGTGGTCACAGTGTCATACTGTAGGTCTACTTGGTCACAGTGTCATACTGTAGGTCGATGTGGTCACAGTGTCATACTGTAGGTATACTTGGTCAAAGTGTCATACTGTAAGTCTATGTGGTCACAGTGTCATACTGTAGGTATACGTGGTCACAGTGTCATACTGTAGGTCTACGTGGTCACAGTGACATACTGAGTCTACGTGGTCACAGTGTCATACTGTAGGTCTACGTGGTCAGTGTCATACTGTAAGTCTATGTGGTCACAGTGTCATACTGTAGGTATACGTGGTCACAGTGTCATACTGTAGGTCTACGTGGTCACAGTGTCATACTAAGTCTACGTGGTCACAGTGTCACACTGTAGGTCTATGTTGTTACAGTGTCATACTGTAGGTATACTTGGTTACAGTGTCATACTGTAGGTATACTTGGTCACAGTGTCATACTGTAGGTCTATGTGGTTACAGTGTCATACAGTAGGTATACGTGGTCACAGTGTCATACTGTAGGTCCTGCTTGGTCACAGTGTTTTAGGATGAAACAGGAAGGAAGTTTACACCACATGTATACATGGTCACAGTGTTTTAGGATGAAACAGGAAGGAAGTTTACACCACATGTATACATGGTCACAGTGTTTAGGATGAAACAGGAAGGAAGTTTACACCACATGTATACATGGTCACAGTGTTTTAGGATGAAACAGGAAGGAAGTTTACACCACATGTATACATGGTCACAGTGTTTTAGGGTGAAACAGGAAGGAAGTTTACACCACATGTATACATGGTCACAGTGTTTTAGGGTGAAACAGGAAGGAAGTTTACACCACATGTATACATGGTCACAGTGTTTTAGGATGAAACAGGAAGGAAGTTTACACCACATGTATACATGGTCACAGTGTTTTAGGGTGAAACAGGAAGGAAGTTTACACCACATGTATACATGGTCACAGTGTTTTAGGGTGAAACAGGATAGAAGTTTACACCACATATATACATGGTCACAGTGTTTTAGGGTGAAACAGGAAGGAAGTTTACACCACATGTATACATGGTCACAGTGTTTAGGGTGAAACAGGAAGGAAGTTTACACCACATGTATACATGGTCACAGTGTTTTAGGATGAAACAGGAAGGAAGTTTACACCACATGTATACATGGTCACAGTGTTTAGGATGAAACAGGAAGGAAGTTTACACCACATGTATACATGGTCACAGTGTTTTAGGATGAAACAGGAAGGAAGTTTACACCACATGTATACATGGCCACAGTGTTTTAGGGTGAAACAGGAAGGAAGTTTACACCACATGTATACATGGTGGTCTCCCTGGCTCACCCAGAAAGAGACAGAAGAAAAGACAACGTGGCAAATATGGTCTTATTAGATAAGACCTGAGATGAGTCTCAAATGGCTCCCTTTTCCCTGTGGAGGCCTACGGGCTCTGGGCAGAAATACTGCTCTACATAGGGAATAAGGTGCACAGTAAAAAAAAAGTCTCCAAACACCACGATTGGGTAATGAAACCATGAAAAGTATTGCACCTAAGCAGAGATGTGTTGTTGGAGGGAGTTTGAATGTAAACCCAATGTCAATATTTAAATGTTTATGTTTTATTTAACTAGGCAAGTCACTTAAGAATTTGTATTTATTTACAATGACAGCCTACCAGGGAACAGTGGGTTAACTGTCTTGTTCAGGGGCAGAACAACAGATTTTTACCTTGTCAGCTCAGGGATTTGAGCTTGCAACCTTTATGGTTACTGGCCCAACTCTCTAACTACTAGGCCACCTGCTGGTTACTGGCCCAACACTCTAACTACTAGGCTACCTGCTGGTTACTGGCCCAACACTCTAACTACCAGGCTACCTGCTGGTTACTGGCCCAACTCTCTAACTACTAGGCTACCTGCTGGTTACTGGCCCAACACTCTAACTACTAGGCTACCTGCTGGTTACTGGCCCAACACTCTAACTACCAGGCTACCTGCTGGTTACTGGCCCAACTCTCTAACTACTAGGCTACCTGCTGGTTACTGGCCCAACACTCTAACCACTAGGCTACCTGCTGGTTACTGGCCCAACACTCTAACTACTAGGCTACCTGCTGGTTACTGGCCCAACACTCTAACTACCAGGCTACCTGCTGGTTACTGGCCCAACTCTCTAACTACTAGGCTACCTGCTGGTTACTGGCCCAACACTCTAACCACTAGGCTACCTGCTGGTTACTGGCCCAACACTCTAACCACTAGGCTACCTGCTGGTTACTGGCCCAACACTCTAACTACTAGGCTACCTGCTGGTTACTGGCCCAACACTCTAACTACCAGGCTACCTGCTGGTTACTGGCCCAACTCTCTAACTACTAGGCTACCTGCTGGTTACTGGCCCAACACTCTAACCACTAGGCTACCTGCTGGTTACTGGCTCAACACTCTAACTACTAGGCTACCTGCTGGTTACTGGCCCAACACTCTAACCACTAGGCTACCTGCTGGTTACTGGCCCAACACTCTAACTACCAGGCTACCTGCTGGTTACTGGCCCAACTCTCTAACTACTAGGCTACCTGCTGGTTACTGGCCCAACACTCTAACTACTAGGCTACCTGCTGGTTACTGGCCCAACACTCTAACTACCAGGCTACCTGCTGGTTACTGGCCCAACTCTCTAACTACTAGGCTACCTGCTGGTTACTGGCCCAACACTCTAACCACTAGGCTACCTGCTGGTTACTGGCCCAACTCTCTAACTACTAGGCTACCTGCTGGTTACTGGCCCAACACTCTAACCACTAGGCTACCTGCTGGTTACTGGCCCAACACTCTAACTACTAGGCTACCTGCTGGTTACTGGCCCAACACTCTAACTACCAGGCTACCTGCTGGTTACTGGCCCAACTCTCTAACTACTAGGCTACCTGCTGGTTACTGGCCCAACACTCTAACCACTAGGCTACCTGCTGGTTACTGGCCCAACACTCTAACCACTAGGCTACCTGCTGGTTACTGGCCCAACACTCTAACTACTAGGCTACCTGCTGGTTACTGGCCCAACACTCTAACTACCAGGCTACCTGCTGGTTACTGGCCCAACTCTCTAACTACTAGGCTAAAACACAACCGAAACAGCTCCGTCAGGTACAAAACAGAAAGAAACTACCCACAAAACCCATGTGGGCAAGAGCTACCTAAGTATGGTTCTCAATCAGAGACAACGATAGACAGCTGTCCCTGATTGAGAACCATACCCGGCCAAAACCCCAAAAAATACAAAAACATAGAAAAAGGAACATAGAATGCCCACCCTAGTCATACCCTGGCCAAACCAAAATAGAGAATAAAAGCCTCTCTATGGCCAGGGCGTGACACCAACCCTTCAATGTGTTTCTCCTACCTATCTGTGTCGCCTCTGTCAAAATACCATTGACATATATTTTATAAAAATGTATGCAAGTCGTTTTAACTGATTTGCTAATTTCATTTTACCAAAAATAATGTTAGAATTAATACAATTGAATGTGTTGCTCAACATGTAAGTATCTTTCATGAGGATAACCAGAGACAGAGAAGATGTAGTGATTGAACTCATTGGATGTCTTTTGGTTTTAATCCACATGTATTTTCTAACTTGGTCACATGACTGTTTTTAGGGGATTTGTAGGTCATTCCATTTTTAGACTTTATGATTCTTTCACACAATGTTGTACGCATGTTTGAAGAAAGGAAAAGTATATTTTTTATATGAGAATTAAGGTTGTTGTGCCTTGAGGTTGTAATGGATCGTGATGAACCAATCTCAAAACCGTCAGACAAATTGATATTCAATGACGACAGCACCCATTCTCACATTGACAATTGTCAGCAGAAGAGGGAAGTGCAGAATCCTCAATTCTTTCAGTTTAACCTTGAGTTGGTGCTGGTGGTTTGAACACTGCTTCACAGTGCCTGATCAAAGCCATATCAAATGGCAAATGATCATAATACATTAAACTATTTAAAATATCAAGTTCTGTTCTACTTCTGTTCTTTAGAGAGAGGAAGACACACCAAACGAGAAGGTATCTGATACTGCACTAGACAGGATTCTCAACAACAAATGAAATGTTATTGGTCACATACAAATGGTTGGCAGATGTTATTCCGAGTGTAGCGAAATGCTTGTGGTGTAGCGAAATGCATCTTAAATGGTGTTTAGAAGCATTAGAGAGAGAGGAAGACACACCAAACGAGAAGGTATCTGATACTCCACTAGACAGGACTCGAAACACAAAATTAGAGTTTTCATAATTTTCTGTTAGTGCTCTCAGTCCCTGGCAAGGTCCAAGGTGGAGCGGGTCGAGAGTTTCAAGTTCCTTGGTGTCCACATCACCAACAAACTATCATGGTCCAAACACACCAAGAAAGTCATGAAGAGGGCACGACAACACCTTTCCCCCTCAGGAGAGACCACTGATTGGCTGATTGGCTACAATGATCCTCAAAAAGTTCTACAGCTGCACCATCGAGAGCATCCTGACCGGTTGCTTCACCGCCTGGTAAGGCAACTGCTCGGCATACAGAGGGTAGTGTATACAGCCCAGTACATCACTGGAGCCAACCCTCCTGCCATCCAGGACCTATATACTAGGCAGTGTCAGAGCCCAGTACATCACTGGGGCCAACCCTCCTGCCATCCAGGACCTATATACTAGGCAGTGTCAGAGGAAGGCCCAAACAATTGCCAAAGACTCCAGTCACCCAAGTTATAGACTGTTCTCTCTGTTACCTTACGGCAAGCAGTACCAGAGCACCAAGTCTAGATCCAAGAGGCTCCTTAGGCTTCTACCCCCAAGTCATAAGACTGCTGAACAATTAATCAAATGGCCTCCCGGACTATTTGTAGTGACCCCCCCCCCCTTTGTTTTTACACTACTGCTCCTCTGTTTATTGTCTATGCATAGTCACTTTACCCATACCTGCAGTACATGTACAAATTACCTCAACTAACCTGTACCCCTGAACATTGACACGGTACCGGTACCCCCTGTATATAGACTTGTTATTGTTATTTTATTGTGTTACTATTATTTTATTTTATTTTTGTATTTTTTTACTTTAGTTTATTTAGTAAATATTTTCTTAACTGCATTGTTGGTTAAGGGCTTGTAAGTAACCGTGAAATGCTACACCTGTTGTGTTCGGCGCATGTGACAAATAACATTTGATTTGATTTAGTGGCGTTTACAACACACCATGTCATGTTTCAGAACATCTCGGGAGGATGTGTTTCAATAATCCAGCAACGTCAAGGGTTTTGTCTCCGTCAAGTTGGTGGCAGCTCAGTTGCCACTAGTTTTAGTGTTACAGAGCATTTCGGTTTTGTCATTTAGGATGCAACATAAGCTATGTTGAACGGGGTGTCGTTTAGGATGCAACATAAGCTATGTTGAACGGGGTGTCGTTTAGGATGCAACATAAGCTATGTTGAACGGGGTGTCGTTTAGGATGCAACATAAGCTATGTTGAACGAGGTGTCGTTTAGGATGCAACATAAGCTATGTTGAACGGGGTGTCGTTTAGGATGCAACATAAGCTATGTTGAACGGGGTGTCGTTTAGGATGCAACATAAGCTATGTTGAACGGGGTGTCGTTTAGGATGCAACATAAGCTATGTTGAACGAGGTGTCGTTTAGGATGCAACATAAGCTATGTTGAACGAGGTGTCGTTTAGGATGCAACATAAGCTATGTTGAACGAGGTGTCGTTTAGGATGCAACATAAGCTATGTTGAACGGGGTGTCGTTTAGGATGCAACATAAGCTATGTTGAACGGGGTGTCGTTTAGGATGCAACATAAGCTATGTTGAACGAGGTGTCGTTTAGGATGCAACATAAGCTATGTTGAACGAGGTGTCGTTTAGGATGCAACATAAGCTATGTTGAACGGGGTGTCGTTTAGGATGCAACATAAGCTATGTTGAACGGGGTGTCGTTTAGGATGCAACATAAGCTATGTTGAACGAGGTGTCGTTTAGGATGCAACATAAGCTATGTTGAACGAGGTGTCGTTTAGGATGCAACATAAGCTATGTTGAACGAGGTGTCGTTTAGGATGCAACATAAGCTATGTTGAACGAGGTGTCGTTTAGGATGCAACATAAGCTATGTTGAACGGGGTGTCGTTTAGGATGCAACATAAGCTATGTTGAACGAGGTGTCGTTTAGGATGCAACATAAGCTATGTTGAACGGGGTGTCGTTTAGGATGCAACATAAGCTATGTTGAACGGGGTGTCGTTTAGGATGCAACATAAGCTATGTTGAACGGGGTGTCGTTTGAACAGATTTCTATTAGCATTTTGTCATTCATCAGCTGTCGGCTTGATTATTTGTGTCGTTATGCCCCAGTTACCTGAAAACTAGGCCAGCCAAAACCAGGCATATTTTTTTTTCTGCGTAGGAAGGACTTAACATTCTGATTCCAACCATTCTGAGTCTCACCACTGTCTGCTTCCTCTCTCATTTCATAGTGATTGATGGGGTTTCGAATTCAAGGTGAATGTTGCTAATAACTTGTAATTCTATCCACAGAGAATCCATAACGACTTCGCTGATGTTGCAGAAAACAGACTTGAAATGGTAACTTCTTAGAAGAGATGGGATAAACCTTTTATCTTAAAATAAAATGGAGTCTTTCAACACAGATCTCTGCATCAGAAGGCCCTGAATTCCTTCAACCAACATTCCATTGTGAGATAATGGGTGTATTCTCTAAGATACTGAAGAAAAGTCCACGATAAGAAGAACTCTCCAAGGAGGGCTTTCATTAACAGCAGATTGAGCCAGTCACTGTGACTGAGTCTGTCACAACAGGTAATAAATAGCCTATTAACAAAGCCAATACAGATGGACGATGTTATCACACACAGAGGGAGACAGTAGGTATTGAAAAAGGAAAAAGACACTGAGAAGATTTGAGGATTAAGTGTTCAGGCACATATGTACGCTTCAATTCAAACGTGGTTAATTTAGCTCTGTAGGTCCATACACACATGAAGTCACACACACACACGTGTGCGCACATGCACACACAGAGCTGTCATGCGCCCATTCTTTTAGAGGGTGCACCAAGTACGTGAGGATGGAGGGCAGGGTGGAGGTAGAGAAGTATTTGGAAGTCAGAGAATTTAACATTTTTCAAACACCTGAAACAGATTTTTCCTGCAACGTAAAGCTATGTTCATTATGCCTAGTTTTATGTCAAAAAAGTATCTAAGCATACCGCTTTGCCTGTTCAATGGTCATTGTAATTAACGAAACACACTAAACTTTAATGCCTTAGGAGTTCAGTACAACTGCCAGCTCAAATCAAATCAAACGCTGTTTGTTTCAATGGACAATCTGTCTCTCCTCCTCCACTTGTACTGGGGAGGTACTCTTTGCCTGGTCCAGTCAGTGTCCCCGCCGCCAAATACAGCTGATAGATATATTTTATATAAATTATTATGATCAAATGTGGGCTTAAAAATAAAAAGTTTAGTTATTAATTTAACATCTGCATAATAAATAATAAACAGGCCACATCTGAGAGGACTTATACCCATCATGCCTCTGTATACACACACACACACACACACACACACACACACACACACGCACGCACACACACACACACACACACACACACACACACACACACACACACACACACACACACACACACACACACACACACACACACACACACACACACACACACACACACACACACACACACACACACACACACACACACACACACACACACACACACACACTTCAACCACATCTTTGTTTCATTACAAAACCGGAGAGAAACCTCCATATGATGAAGTCCCCACAAAGCATATTGCTTGTAACAGACAGTCACATGACCTACACCATGGTCAAGAACACACTTCTACCAGCACCAGTCTAAAAGCCACCAGACTGTACTTCAACTGATCTTTAAACCTGAAGCTTCTCAGTAAAACTTCAAATTCTTGCAACGTAATGCAAAGTTTTCGAATTCAAATCCACATTCTAGGACACTTTACAGTACAGTATACCATATTGCCTCTCTCCCATCTCTGGGGGAAAAAGTCACAACAGTATTTTCCCGAGGAGCCTTTAGCCAGAAGAGAGAAGAAGAACAAGGGAAATATGATCTAACTAAACTTTATCTTCAACTGGCAGCACAACTCCTGACCAGAGATGTGTTCTGACAGACGACGGTCACATTCTAAAGAACGCCTCAGGATTCCATTACCCATAGTTCTATCGGAGAACACAACTGTCACTTTGACTGGATGGAGCTCCATGAAGAGCTGCAGAGATATACCCCTCTATCTCCTCTACAGCTGGGGCACTGTCGAGTGTCCCAAATAGCCCCCTGTTCCCTAGATAGTGCATTACTTTTGACCAGAGCAACATTGGGCCATGGTCAAAAGTAAGTGCACAACATATGGAATAGGGTGCCATTTGGGATTCTAACCCTGGCTGCCTAGCTCAGCTGAAATCTCTGCAGTGTTCCATTAAGAGTCTGTGCAGAGATGAGACATCTCACTCCTACCTTGTAGGGAATTACTTTATATCACTTGTTTTCTTCATGCTATCTGGCTTGTAACATCATTTCTAGCCACACAGTTGAGATCACAATATAAATTGATTTTGTTTCTTAAAGCGGAGAACATATTTTGTCACACAGGCCAATTTACAGCCTAAAAACATGTATGGTAGTTTTTATTTGGTTGCCAAAACGGCAGTTTATCACACTCTGCCTCATACATTTATACATTTTCTATAAAGTTTTAAAACCCGAAAGTCTCCAGGCTCTGTGTGTTCTGTGTCCGTTTAAAATTGGATCTGCTATTGTAATTAGGGAGTTCTCTCCTGTCCAATCAGCTGTACGGATTGGCGGGAGACAGATATGACACACCTGAGGCTTCTCCTCACCCACTGATTGGCTGCAATGTTTCTTCTTCCATAATTGGTGAGTTTGAATCAGAGCACTGTTCCGTGAGTGTGCCGTGCCGTGCCGTGGGTGGTTTTGGAACAGCCCCCAACCACACTTTAGAGAGGGAAACATGAGGGATACTCCAGTGTACATGAGCTCATTCACTCACAATCATTTCTGATTCATGTGTGTGATGTGATGCATTGTTTGTCCATCCGTGTCAGATCTTGTAACTTTCTGTCCAATTTAGATTCAGCAGCTGGATGCTCGTCCAAGCACGCCTTAGTTACCTTAGGGAGTTTCTACTAGAGAGTTATTTTTCAATAGCTGGATGCTCGTCAAAGCATTCCTTAGGTACTGTAGGGAGTTTCTACTACAGAGTTATTTTTCAATAGCTGGATGCTCGTCCAAGCATTCCTTAGGTACTTTAGGGAGTTTCTGCTACAGAGTTATTTTTCAATAGCTGGATGCTCATCAAAGCATGCCTTAGGTACTTTAGGGAGTTTCTACTACAGAGTTATTTTTCAATAGCTGGATGCTCGTCCAAGCATGCCCTAGTTACCTTAGGGAGTTTCTACTAGAGAGTTATTTTTCAATAGCTGGATGCTCGTCCAAGCACGCCTTAGTTACCTTAGGGAGTTTCTACTAGAGAGTTATTTTTCAATAGCTGGATGCTCGTCCAAGCATTCCTTAGGTACTTTAGGGAGTTTCTACTACAGAGTTATTTTTCAATAGCTGGATGCTCGTCCAAGCATGCCTTAGTTACCTTAGGGAGTTTCTACTAGAGAGTTATTTTTCAATAGCTGGATGCTCGTCCAAGCATTCCTTAGGTACTTTAGGGAGTTTCTACTACAGAGTTATTGTTCAATAGCTGGATGCTCATCAAAGCATCCCTTAGCGAGTTTCTACTACAGAGTTATTTTTCAATAGCTGGGTGCTCATCAAAGCATCCCTTAGCGAGTTTCTACTACAGAGTTATTGTTCAATAGCTGGATGCTCATCAAAGCATCCCTTAGCGAGTTTCTACTACAGAGTTATTTTTCAATAGCTGGATGCTCATCAAAGCATCCCTTAGCGAGTTTCTACTACAGAGTTATTTTTCAATAGCTGGGTGCTCATCAAAGCATCCCTTAGGGAGTATCTACTACAGAGTTTTTTTTTTCCACATTAGAGGATGTGTTTCAGAAAAGCAATAATATCTCCCTAAAGGAAGTGATTGGACGTACTGCCAACTGCAGCAATATTATCTTGGAAGAAATATTGTATACCAGCCAGTAAAACAAGGAGTTATTCCAAGGTAAAAACAAATTGCATCGGTAAGAATTAGTTGTCCAACACCACTTCTGAAAAGCACTTAATTTATTCGTAAAAAGTCTGTCTTGAGTTGATTGCAGTTTATGGCACTGCTGAGAGGGAAATCTCACATTTCTTGGTAAATAGAGGACACACTATTTAACGGTAGATAGAGGGTCAGTGGACAGACTGTTTAATGGTAGATAGAGGACACACTGTTTAATAGTAGATAGAGGACACACTGTTTAATGGTAGATAGTAGTCCTGTATGCTGTGTTTTTATTGATGTGGGGGATCAGCTCTGCATCGTGTGTGTACCGGTCTGTCAGCGGGGTGTACCAGTCTGTCAGTGGGGTGTACCGGTCTGTCAGAGGGGTGTACCGGTCTGTCAGCGGGGTGTACCGGTCTGTCAGCGGTGTGTACCGGTGTGTACCGGTCTGTCAGCGGTGTGTACCGTACCGGTCTGTCAGCGGTGTGTTCCGGTCTGTCAGCGGGGTGTACCGGTCTGTCAGCGGTGTGTACCGGTCTGTCAGCGGGGTGTACCAGTCTGTCAGCGGTGTGTACCGGTCTGTCAGCGGGGTGTACCGGTCTGTCAGCGGTGTGTACCGGTCTGTCAGCGGTGTGTACCGGTCTGTCAGCGGGGTGTACCAGTCTGTCAGCGGGGTGTACCGGTCTGTCAGCGGTGTGTACCGGTCTGTCAGCGGGGTGTACCGGTCTGTCAGCGGTGTGTACCGGTCTGTCAGCGGTGTGTACCGGTCTTTCAGCGGGGTGTACCGGTCTTTCAGCGGGGTTTACCGGTCTGCGCCTCCCGACAGACGAGGAGGAGACAGAAGCAGAGTCAGAATACAGGTGGTTCAACAGCAGTTCAGTCTGACAACCTGTCAGTGTGTGTGTGTGTGTGTGTGTGTGTGAGTGTGTGTGTGTGTGTGTGTGTGTGTGTGTGTGTGTGTGTGTGTGTGTGTGTGTTCACCAGCAGTTCAGTCTACGATCCAGTCAGAACAATTTGTCAGATGTTTGTTCTAACACTTAGTGTTTGACACACCCTGTCTGTTCTCATCCTCATCCCAACAGAATGGGTGGTCTGAAATGTCAATCAACTTTAATGTTAATGCATGGCAACCCATCTCAATGTATTTCTAATACCAATATTGATACGTTACATTAATCCTGACTACAAATAACAATATTGATACGTTGAATTAATCCAGACCATGAGTAACAATTCTGATACATTACAATCCAACCATGTAATCCGTCTGTGTTAGAATGGCCCTGTAGGCGCGCACACACACACACACACACACACACACACACACACACACACACACACACACACACACACACACACACACACACACACACACACTAATGGGGGCCGCTCTCTAGATCAGGAGCTCGAATCTACACACACACCCTCCTCCCCTGTGTGAACGTTTAGTTTTTTCCCCCTAGCACTACACAGCAGATTCAAGTAATCAAGGTATGTTGATGAGTTCGTTATTTGAATCCGTTGTGTGGTGCTAAGGCAAAACAACAAAATGTGCACCCAGGGTAGGCCCCAGGACCGAGTTTCAGACACCCTGATCTAGAAAACAGTAGTAGACACAACCCAGAGAAACCCTGATCTACAAAACAGTAGCAGACACAACCCAGAGAAACCCTGATCTGGAAAACAGTAGCAGACACAACCCAGAGAAACCCTGATCTACAAAACAGTAGCAGACACAACCCAGAGAAACCCTGATCTACAAAACAGTAGCAGACACAACCCAGAGAAACACTGATCTAGAAAACAGTAGCAGACACAACCCAGAGAAACCCTGATCTAGATAACAGTAGCAGACACAACCCAGAGAAACCCTGATCTAGATAACAGTAGCAGACACAACCCAGAGAAACCCTGATCTGGATAACAGTAGCAGACACAACCCAGAGAAACCCTGATCTAGATAACAGTAGCAGACACAACCCAGAGAAACCCTGATCTGGATAACAGTAGCAGACACAACCCAGAGAAACCCTGATCTAGAAAACAGTAGCAGACACAACCCAGAGAAACCCTGATCTGGATAACAGTAGCAGACACAACCCAGAGAAACCCTGATCTGGATAACAGTAGCAGACACAACCCAGAGAAACCCTGATCTAGATAACAGTAGCAGACACAACCCAGCCCCAGGCCACCCCTGATAAACTCCAATACCATCTAGTTTAGTGAATCCCATTGGTACTAGGACACCGCGGCACAATTTAAGTGTTTGTTTCTCCTCACACTGTCATACAGTACACCCCAGATAGCCATTTCCTACATTGAGGTGGGAGGTTTGCAGTGTTTGTATTATATGATGTGTGTACGTGTCCGTGACCCTGGATCGGGATTAACTCCATAGTTTAGAAGTACAGTACAGTAGGTTCTATATCCCATCTCCTGGAGGTCCAGCTGTGAGTTCTTCAGTTCTCAGTTATCTCTATTTCCCATCCCCTGGAGGTTCAGCTGTGAGGTCTTCAGTTCTCAGTTATCTCTATATCCCGTCCCCCGGAGGTCCGGCTGTAAGTTCTTCAGTTCTCAGTTATCTCTATTTCCCGTCCCCCG
>NC_048565.1:91481595-91544095 GCF_013265735.2 Oncorhynchus mykiss | reverse complement strand
ATCTAACGTGTCATTTTTTTGTAGTCTTGGATTTAATTAAATGCAGGAATCTAGTTAACCTTTTACATCTTGACCTGTGACAGTTCAAAATAGGAAATCCAGCGTGTCATTTTGTAATCGTTGATTGAATTACTAGTTCCTGTTCAGGGACCAAGTTGCACATCTGTTTGTTTTTTAAAACAGGGTGTAAGTTCTCACCTGAAGCATGCATCTAATTCCCATCTCTGTGTTTGATGATCAGCCATCTTTATTTTACCTTTATTTAGGTAGGCAAATCAGTTAAGAACAAATTCTTATTTTCAATGACAGTAGGAACAGTGGATTAACAGCCTTGTTCAGGGGTAGAACGACAGATTTGTACCTTGTCAGCTCAGGGGATTTGAACTTGAAACCTTCCGGTTACTAGTCCAACGCTCTAACCACTAGGCTACGCTTCCCCGCTGTTATGCGCATCATGTGACCCCAGTGACACGACTTAAAGCTGAGCTGTGGTTCCATATTCAGGAAGTGTCTGATCCTAGATAAGCAGCACTCATTATCAATACGGGCCCCTCAGGTGATGAAGTATCTAATTAGTGTGTCTGTGTCTAATAGCCTGCTCATTATATATATATATATATTATTCTATTCCAGAGAACTGTCATTTTATACCATTATACAGTGCAGCATCATAACATCAGTTTGGGGATAACGTATTTTCCCCTCATCTTTCTGCCCGTTGTCTTCCCAGCCGTTGTCTTCCCAGCCGTTGTCTTCCCAGCCGTTGTCTTCCCAGCCGTTGTCTTCCCAGCCGTCGTCTTCCCAGCCGTCGTCTTCCCAGCCGTCGTCTTCCCAGCCGTCGTCTTCCCAGCCGTCGTCTTCCCAGCCGTCGTCTTCCCAGCCGTCGTCTTCCAAGCCGTCGTCTTCCCAGCCGTCGTCTTCCCAGCCGTCGTCTTCCCAGCCGTCGTCTTCCCAGCCGTCGTCTTCCCAGCCGTTGTCTTCCCAGCCGTTGTCTTCCCAGCCGTTGTCTTCCCAGCCGTTGTCTTCCCAGCCGTCGTCTTCCCAGCCGTTGTCTTCCCAGCCGTCGTCTTCCCAGCCGTCGTCTTCCCATCCGTCGTCTTCCCAGCCGTCGTCTTCCCAGCCGTCGTCTTCCCAGCCGTCGTCTTCCCAGCCGTCGTCTTCCCAGCCGTCGTCTTCCCAGCCATTGTCTTCCCAGCCATTGTCTCGTGTCAGACAGGGCAACGAATCAGCATGCACTGTCGGTGTGAGGGACGAGTGACGCCGACTGTCCGACTCCATTTCGCGGTGTGTTTTATACTCTTGTTCTGTTCCATTACCTGCTATACAGTTCAGAGTGGGTTTGAGTGACAGGCGGACATTAGGTGCAAACAGGCCAGTGTACAAGTCTCTGGTATTATATTTCAAGGTCTGTTGGGGCCAAGTTATCTGGCCGCACAAGGCACCACCAACACAACTTCTGACCTGCCTATATGCTGCATCCACAGCTCCATTAGTGTATGTTAACCTGCCTATATGCTGTATCCACAGCTCCATTAGTGTATGTTAACCTGCCTATATGCTGTATCCACAGCTCCATTAGTGTATGTTAACCTGCCTATATGCTGTATCCACAGCTCCATTAGTGTATGTTAACCTGCCTATATGCTGTATCCACAGCTCCATTAGTGTATGTTAACCTGCCTATATGCTGCATCCACAGCTCCATTAGTGAATATTAACCTGCCTATATGCTGTATCCACAGCTCCATTAGTGTATTTTAACCTGCCTATATGCTGTATCCACAGCTCCATTAGTGTATGTTAACTTGCCTATATGCTGTATCCACAGCTCCATTAGTGTATGTTAACCTGCCTATATGCTGTATCCACAGCTCCATTAGTGTATGTTAACCTGCCTATATGCTGTATCCACAGCTCCATTAGTGTATGTTAACCTGCCTATATGCTGTATCCACAGCTCCATTAGTGTATGTTAACCTGCCTACATGCTGTATCCACAGCTCCATTAGTGTATGTTAACCTGCCTATATGCCGTATCCACAGCTCCATTAGTGTATGTTAACCTGCCTATATGCTGTATCCACAGCTCCATTAGTGTATGTTAACCTGCCTATATGCTGTATCCACAGCTCCATTAGTGTATGTTAACCTGCCTATATGCTGTATCCACAGCTCCATTAGTGTATTGTAACCTGCCTATATGCTGTATCCACAGCTCCATTAGTGTATGTTAACCTGCCTATATGCTGTATCCACAGCTCCATTAGTGTATTGTAACCTGCCTATATGCTGCATCCACAGCTCCATTAGTGTATGTTAACCTGCCTATATGCTGCATCCACAGCTCCATTAGTGTATGTTAATAAGGATCTAACATTTTTTTTCAATTTTCGACCTATTATCCCACTGTCACGTTCTGACCTCAGTTCCTTTTTTGTGTCTTTATTTTAGTTCTGTTCCATTACCTGCTATACAGTTCAGAGTGGGTTTGAGTGACAGGCGGACATTAGGTGCAAACAGGCCAGTGTACAAGTCTCTGGTATTATATTTCAAGGTCTGTTGGGGCCAAGGTATCTGGCCGCACAAGGCACCACCAACACAACTTCTGACCTGCCTATATGCTGCATCCACAGCTCCATTAGTGTATGTTAACCTGCCTATATGCTGTATCCACAGCTCCATTAGTGTATGTTAACCTGCCTATATGCTGTATCCACAGCTCCATTAGTGTATGTTAACCTGCCTATATGCTGTATCCACAGCTCCATTAGTGTATGTTAACCTGCCTATATGCTGCATCCACAGCTCCATTAGTGAATATTAACCTGCCTATATGCTGTATCCACAGCTCCATTAGTGTATTTTAACCTGCCTATATGCTGTATCCACAGCTCCATTAGTGTATGTTAACCTGCCTATATGCTGTATCCACAGCTCCATTAGTGTATGTTAACCTGCCTATATGCTGTATCCACAGCTCCATTAGTGTATGTTAACCTGCCTATATGCTGTATCCACAGCTCCATTAGTGTATGTTAACCTGCCTATATGCTGTATCCACAGCTCCATTAGTGTATGTTAACCTGCCTACATGCTGTATCCACAGCTCCATTAGTGTATGTTAACCTGCCTATATGCCGTATCCACAGCTCCATTAGTGTATGTTAACCTGCCTATATGCTGTATCCACAGCTCCATTAGTGTATGTTAACCTGCCTATATGCTGTATCCACAGCTCCATTAGTGTATGTTAACCTGCCTATATGCTGTCTCCACAGCTCCATTAGTGTATTGTAACCTGCCTATATGCTGTATCCACAGCTCCATTAGTGTATGTTAACCTGCCTATATGCTGTATCCACAGCTCCATTAGTGTATTGTAACCTGCCTATATGCTGCATCCACAGCTCCATTAGTGTATGTTAACCTGCCTATATGCTGTATCCACAGCTCCATTAGTGTATGTTAACCTGCCTATATGCTGCATCCACAGCTCCATTAGTGTATGTTAATAAGGATCTAACATTTTTTTTCAATTTTCGACCTATTATCCCACTGTCACGTTCTGACCTCAGTTCCTTTTTTGTGTCTTTATTTTAGTTTGGTCAGGGCGTGAGTTGGGGTGGTACATTCTGTTGTTTTTCTATGTTCTGTTCTGTTGTTATATTTCTATGTGTTTGGCCTCGTATGGTTCTCAATCAGATGCAGGTGTCTCTGATTGGGAGCCATATTTAGGTAGCCTGTTTCCTGTTTTTGCACCTTACACAGGACTGTTTCGTTCACTCTCTTTGTTGTTTTGTTATTCAGTGTTCAGTTGATTTATTAAATATTAACATGGACACCTACCACGCTGCGCATTGGTCCGATCTTGACTACTCTTCCTCAGACAACCGTTACACCCACTAACTTTATCAAGCTTTTTTTTTATTATTATTAAATGAAAGCAAGCTTTGCATTTCTACTTACAAGACCATCAAATCAAATCAAATTCTATTGGTCACATACACATGGTTAGCAGAGCTTAGTGCGAGTGTAGTGAAATGATTGCCTTCTTCACCACGCTGTCTGTGTGGGTGGACCATTTCAGTTTGTCCGTGATGTGTACGCCGAGGAACTTAACTTACTACCCTCTCCACTTCTAGTGCTACGGGGCGGAAGTCGTTTAGCTCAGTTACCTTAGCTTGAGTGAGGCTTGACTGAGGCTTGACTGAGGCTTGACTGAGGCTTGACTGAGTGGTTTTGTTTTGTAGTAATGTGGTGCAGGATTATATTTCCTGTATCTTTAATTCTAGTGATACACCTTTTTTTTGTGTATCATAACATCCTTTTTGGTCAGTAGATTCCCAACATAACATCAGGTGGTGGTGTGTTGTACACAGTAGGTGAGATACATAGAGTCTGTC
Organism: Oncorhynchus mykiss; assembly: GCF_013265735.2. NCBI lineage: Eukaryota > Metazoa > Chordata > Actinopteri > Salmoniformes > Salmonidae > Oncorhynchus > Oncorhynchus mykiss. Next base: position 91,539,692 of record NC_048565.1, on the reverse strand, counting down.
TACACTCCTGATTTCTGTAACGGGTAGCTTACCTTTGTAATATCGAATTAGGCTCAGAACCACTTGTGTTTTCAAACATGGTCCTGTTTTATCAATTGATGTGCTGATCAATGCTATATAAAAAAAAGTATGTGGACACCCCTTCAAATTAGTGGATTCGACTATTTCAGCCACACCCTTTTTCGGACAGGCGTATACAATCGAACACAGCCATGTAATCTCCATAGACAAACATTGGCAGTAGAATAACCTTACTGAAGAGCTCAGTGACTTTCAACTTGGTACTGTCATAGGAGGCCACCTTCTCAACAAGTCAATTCATAACATTTCTGCCCTGCTAGAGCTGCCCCAGTCAACTGTTAAGTTCCTGCTATTGTGGAAGTGGAAACATTGAGGAGCAACAACGGCAGAGTCGTGAAGTGGTAGGCAACACAAACAGAACGAGATTCTGGAGCCGTGGAAAAAAAGGTTTCTCTATAGTGATTAATTATGCTTCACCATCTGGCAGTTCGATGGATGAATCTGGATTTGGGTGATTCCAGAAGAAAGCTAAATGACTGAAATGCATAGTGCCAACTGTTAATTTTGGTGGAGGAGGAATAATGGTCTGGGGCTGTTTTTCATGGTTCGGGCCCCTTAGTTCCAGTGAAGGGATATCTTAATGCTACGGCATACAATGACATTCTAGACGATTCTGTTCCAACTTTGTGGCAACGGTTTGGGGAAGACCCTTTCCTGTTTCAGCATGACAATGCCCATGTGCACAAAGCAAGATCCATACAGAAATGGTTTGTCGAGATCGGTGTGGAAGAACTTGACTGGCCTGCACAGAGCCCTGACCTCAACCCCATTGAACACCTTTTGGATGAATTGGAACGCCGACTGCGAGCCAGGCCTAATCGCCCCAACATCAGTGCACGACTTCACTCCCCATCCAGCCTGACAGAGTTTGAGAGGATCTGTAGAGAAGAATGGGAGAAACTCCCCAAATACAGCTGTTCTAAGCCTTCTGGCGTCATACCCAAGAAGACTTGAGGCTGTAATCGCTGCCAAAGGTTCTTCAACAAAGTACTGAGCAAAGGGTCAGAATACTTATAAAAATGTGATAATTCAGTTTTTAATTGTTAATAAATTTGCAAACATTTGTTTCTGTATATCGGTATAACTTCTTTGTTTTAAGAGTTGGACACTGTAAAGTCTATTATCCCTCTGAAGAGTATGAATTAGGCTGTTTGAGAAGGTTTGAATCCTAAGCAACCTACCTACACATCGTTAGAAGTACAATACATAGCTACTGTAGTAGGTCAAAGCTGTGTGCTGTAAAACCTTGGTAGAGCATGGGTGGAACAGGCATTGTGTTGCTGTAAAACCTTGGTAGAGCATGGGTGGAACAGGCATTGTGGTGCTGTAAAACCTTGGTAGAGCATGGGTGGAACAGGCATTGTGGTGCTGTAAAACCTTGGTAGAGCATGGGTGGAACAGGCATTGTGGTGCTGTAAAACCTTGGTAGAGCATGGGTGGAACAGGCATTGTGGTGTTGTAAAACCTTGGTAGAGCATGGGTGGAACAGGCATTGTGGTGCTGTAAAACCTTGGTAGAGCATGGGTGGAACAGGCATTGTGGTGCTGTAAAACCTTGGTAGAGCATGGGTGGAACAGGCATTGTGGTGCTGTAAAACCTTGGTAGAGCATGGGTGGAACAGGCATTGTGGTGCTGTAAATCCTTGGTAGAGCATGGGTGGAACAGGCATTGTGGTGCTGTAAAACCTTGGTAGAGCATGGGTGGAACAGGCATTGTGGTGCTGTAAAAACCTTGGTAGAGCATGGGTGGAACAGGCATTGTGGTGCTGTAAAACCTTGGTAGAGCATGGGTGGAACAGGCATTGTGGTGCTGTAAAACCTTGGTAGAGCATGGGTGGAACAAGCATTGTGGTGCTGTAAAACCTTGGTAGAGCATGGGTGGAACAGGCATTGTGGTGCTGTAAAACCTTGGTAGAGCATGGGTGGAACAGGCATTATGGTGTTGTAAAACCTTGGTAGAGCATGGGTGGAACAGGCATTGTGGTGCTGTAAAACCTTGGTAGAGCATGGGTGGAACAGGCATTGTGGTGCTGTAAAACCTTGGTAGAGCATGGGTGGAACAGGCATTGTGGTGCTGTAAAACCTTGGTAGAGCATGGGTGGAACAGGCATTGTGGTGTTGTAAAACCTTGGTAGAGCATGGGTGGAACAGGCATTGTGGTGTTGTAAAACCTTGGTAGAGCATGGGTGGAACAGGCATTGTGGTGCTGTAAAACCTTGGTAGAGCATGGGTGGAACAGGCATTGTGGTGCTGTAAAACCTTGGTAGAGCATGGGTGGAACAGGCATTGTGGTGCTGTAAACCCTTGGTAGAGCATGGGTGGAACAGGCATTGTGGTGCTGTAAAACCTTGGTAGAGCATGAGTGGAACAGGCATTGTGGTGCTGTAAAACCTTGGTAGAGCATGGGTGGAACAGGCATTGTGGTGCTGTAAAACCTTGGTAGAGCATGGGTGGAACAGGCATTGTGGTGCTGTAAAACCTTGGTAGAGCATGGGTGGAACAGGCATTGTGGTGTTGTAAAACCTTGGTAGAGCATGGGTGGAACAGGCATTGTGGTGCTGTAAAACCTTGGTAGAGCATGGGTGGAACAGGCATTGTGGTGCTGTAAAACCTTGGTAGAGCATGGGTGGAACAGGCATTGTGGTGCTGTAAAACCTTGGTAGAGCATGGGTGGAACAGGCATTGTGGTGCTGTAAAACCTTGGTAGAGCATGGGTGGAACAGGCATTATGGTGTTGTAAAACCTTGGTAGAGCATGGGTGGAACAGGCATTGTGGTGCTGTAAAACCTTGGTAGAGCATGGGTGGAACAGGCATTGTGGTGCTGTAAAACCTTGGTAGAGCATGGGTGGAACAGGCATTGTGGTGCTGTAAAACCTTGGTAGAGCATGGGTGGAACAGGCATTGTGGTGTTGTAAAACCTTGGTAGAGCATGGGTGGAACAGGCATTGTGGTGTTGTAAAACCTTGGTAGAGCATGGGTGGAACAGGCATTGTGGTGCTGTAAAACCTTGGTAGAGCATGGGTGGAACAGGCATTGTGGTGCTGTAAAACCTTGGTAGAGCATGGGTGGAACAGGCATTGTGGTGCTGTAAACCCTTGGTAGAGCATGGGTGGAACAGGCATTGTGGTGCTGTAAAACCTTGGTAGAGCATGAGTGGAACAGGCATTGTGGTGCTGTAAAACCTTGGTAGAGCATGGGTGGAACAGGCATTGTGGTGCTGTAAAACCTTGGTAGAGCATGGGTGGAACAGGCATTGTGGTGCTGTAAAACCTTGGTAGAGCATGGGTGGAACAGGCATTGTGGTGTTGTAAAACCTTGGTAGAGCATGGGTGGAACAGGCATTGTGGTGCTGTAAAACCTTGGTAGAGCATGGGTGGAACAGGCATTGTGGTGCTGTAAAACCTTGGTAGAGCATGGGTGGAACAGGCATTGTGGTGCTGTAAAACCTTGGTAGAGCATGGGTGGAACAGGCATTGTGGTGCTGTAAAACCTTGGTAGAGCATGGGTGGAACAGGCATTGTGGTGCTGTAAAACCTTGGTAGAGCATGGGTGGAACAGGCATTGGGTTGCTGTAAAACCTTGGTAGAGCATGGGTGGAACAGGCATTGTGGTGCTGTAAAACCTTGGTAGAGCATGGGTGGAACAGGCATTGTGGTGCTGTAAAACCTTGGTAGAGCATGGGTGGAACAGGCATTGTGGTGCTGTAAAACCTTGGTAGAGCATGGGTGGAACAGGCATTGTGGTGCTGTAAAACCTTGGTAGAGCATGGGTGGAACAGGCATTGTGGTGCTGTAAAACCTTGGTAGAGCATGGGTGACACAGGCATTGTGGTCCTGTAAAACCTTGGTAGAGCATGGGTGGAACAGGCATTGTGTTGCTGTAAAACCTTGGTAGAGCATGGGTGGAACAGGCATTGTGGTGCTGTAAAACCTTGGTAGAGCATGGGTGGAACAGGCATTGTGGTGCTGTAAAACCTTGGTAGAGCATGGGTGGAACAGGCATTGTGTTGCTGTAAAACCTTGGTAGAGCATGGGTGGAACAGGCATTGTGGTGCTGTAAAACCTTGGTAGAGCATGGGTGGAACAGGCATTGTGGTGTTGTAAAACCTTGGTAGAGCATGGGTGGAACAGGCATTGTGGTCCTGTAAAACCTTGGTAGAGCATGGGTGGAACAGGCATTGTGGTGCTGTAAAACCTTGGTAGAGCATGGGTGGAACAGGCATTGTGGTGCTGTAAAACCTTGGTAGAGCATGGGTGGAACAGGCATTGTGGTGTTGGTGAATTTCCTTTTTTCGTCTAGAGACCGATTCCTATTTTCACTTAAAACTACGTTTTTTTTTGTCATTTCCACCGGAAGGTGATTATTCAACATTATTATACAACATTATAATCAATATGTACCCATTTAACTATTTACATGAAGATGTAAAGATACAAATATAGGGCATAGAGTGCCATTTGTAACTCACACAGCCTTACAGTGCAGTGTGGCTTTAACCCTGTGTTCTCCTGAAGGAACGATGTTTAGCCTGGACAATACGTCCGACTGTCTCGAGAGCCCATGTGTAAATGTGAGATAGTAGTACTCTCCCCATTACGATAGATGGGAATCTCCTATGCCACCGGGAGACAGCAATGGTTATTGCTCTACCGTTCAGTGAAACACCATAAACTCTTACTGTACATTAGGAGGTTGTTGTTTACATTGACGTGGTTCATCTGTAGCATATAATATGTGACATTTTAATAAACACCTTTATCCAAAGAAACTTAGAGTCATGCATACATTTAGTTCATACAGGTGGTCCTGGAAATCAAACCCACTATCTCTGGGGTTACTAGCACTATACTGTACCAACTGAGCTACAGAGGACCAATGCATGATGGAGGGTCAATATTAACTGTAAACAGACACAGTAAAGTATATAGAAACTGTTATGTATGATACAGTAGTATACAATGATTAATACTCTAAGTATTGATTGAGAAAGAATCCCGTTGAGGCCCCAGCTAGCACAGTATATCTGGGCCGATTCCGGCTGAGAGTCGGGGCACTCGGCTGAGAGTCAGACTCGGCCGACGTCAGGTGGCCCGAGTCTGGGCCTCCTTCGGTAGTATTACTTATGGCTAAGATGCGAGGATTGAGCTCGGACCGATTCCGATGTGAGTTATCTGGCCCAAATGTATAACTTGGGGCTCGGTCCGTTTCCGGTGTGAGTTATCTGGCCCAAATGTATAACTTGGGGCTCGGACCAATTACGGTGTGAGTTATCTGGCCCAAATGTATAACTTGAGGCTCGGACCGATTCCGGTGTGAGTTATCTGGCCCAAATGTATAACTTGGGGCTCGGACCAATTACGGTGTGAGTTATCTGGCCCAAATGTATAACTTGGGGCTCGGACCAATTACGGTGTGAGTTATCTGGCCCAAATGTATAACTTGGGGCTCGGACCAATTCCGGTGTGAGTCATCTGGCCCAAATGTATAACTTGAGGCTCGGTCCGTTTCCGGTGTGAGTTATCTGGCCCAAATGTATAACTTGGGGCTCGGACCAATTACGGTGTGAGTTATCTGGCCCAAATGTATAACTTGAGGCTCGGACCGATTCCGGTGTGAGTTATCTGGCCCAAATGTATAACTTGAGGCTCGGACCGATTCCGGTGTGAGTTATCTGGCCCAAATGTATTACTTGGTGCTCGGACCGATTCCGGTGTGAGTTATCTGGCCCAAATGTATTTACTTGGGGCTCGGTCCGATTCCGATGTGAGTTATCTGGCCCAAATGTGTTACTTGGGGCTCGGGCCGATTGAGGCTACTCTCTGGCAGATGATTACACCAGCTGCTTAATATAATTAATATTTCATTATTTATTTTTTCCATATTTTCTCATTGTTTCTGTGATCAAAAAATACAATTAACATTTAAAGAAAATCCTTTAAGAGTCCTGTGTAGTATTTTAGTATTTTGATACTTTGTGTAGGCAATTGATAAGCATTCAAAACTTTGTGGCTGGAGACTCCTGAGTGGCGCAGCAGTCTAAGACACTGCATTGCTGTGGAAATTGCTTTGCTGCAGATGCTGGTTTGAGACCTGTGATGGCCGCGAGTGGGAGACCCATGAGACGACGCACGATTGGCCCAGAGCGTTTGGCCGGGTGGGATGGCCTTGTCCCAGCCGTAGTGACTCCCGTGGCGGCCCAGAGTGTTTGGCCGGGTGGGATGGCCTTGTCCCAGCCGTAGCGACTCCCGTGGCGGCCCAGACGCACCATGGTCACCAGGTGTTTCTTCAGACACAAAATGTGTTTTGGTGGATGGGTATAATTTGTATGTATAAAATGTTAATAGTAATATTTAAAATGACTAAATTGGGTAATTTTGGATTACATTTATTTAAATTTGCCTTGGGCGCTTCTTGGGAGGTTCTGGTGAGATACCGGCAAAGTTGGCTGAATTCCGCTAGACCGAAACTGGGCAGACATTCATTTTGATTCCGGGCCGAGTCCGACACCCGATTCTGGGCCGATTCAATCAGGGCCGGCTCCCTGGAAGAGGGCCGCTTCTGGGCCGATTCCTCATTGCTTTCTGGGGCTGAATCTGCAACTATCCTGATACTCATCACTTTTACCTGAAAAAAAACAGAAGCCTTACTTTTTCAAACCAAATGGACAATGCAAGGACAGAAACATGAAACGGATTATTGTCCAATAAAATAGAATGGATATTTCACCGCGCCCGATTGGCACCATTGAGGCACATCGCAACATGACAGTCAAGCTTCAACATTGCATGGAAACAGGAGAATCATGCAGATTCATCTTGAATCACCCTGTTTTATGAGATGATGATCAATTATTCAGTCTACTCAAGCAGAAGACAAGGTCAAAGTTATCCAGGATTCTACTTTGAATGCAGCATGCTACAGTTACTGTAAATTCATGTTTAAATGAATGAAGCAGGAGTAGTATGCTATCTGATCCAAAGCCCTTGATCCTTTATTTGCTAATTGAATATGCCTCCTCTAATACATTAACAATCTTCTTCACTTATAAACTCAGCAAAAAAAAAGAAACTGTCTTAATTAGGGAAAATCCAAATAACTTCACAGATCTTCATTGTGAAGGGTTTAAACACTGTTTCTAATGCTTGTTCAACGAACCATAAGCAATTAATGAACATGCACCTGTGGATCGGTCGTTAAGACACTAACAGCTTGCAGACGGTAGGCAATTAAGGTCACAGTTATGAAAACATAGGACACTAAAGAGGCCTTTCTACTTACTCTGAAAAACACCAAAAGAAAGATGCTCAGGGTTCCTGCTCATCTGTGTGAATGTGCCTTGGGCATGCTGCAAGGAGGCATGAGGACTGCAGATGTGGCCAGGGCAATAAATTGCAATGTCCCTACTATGAGATGCCTAAGACAGCGCTACAGGGAGACAGGGCGGACAGCTGATCGTCCTCGCAGTGGAAAACCACATGTAACAACACCTGCACAGGATCGGTACATCCGAACATCACACCTGCGGGACAGGTACAGGAAGGCAACAACAACTGCCCGAGTTGCACCAGGAACACACAATCCCTCCATCAGTGCTCACACTGTCCACAATAGGCTGAGAGAGGCTGGACTGAGGGCTTGTAGGCCTGTTGTAAGACAGGTTCTCACCAGACATCACCCCAACAACGTCGCCTATGGGCACAAACCCACCGTCACTGGACGAGACAGGACTGGCAAAAAGTGCTCTCCTGTCTCACCAGGGGGGATTGTCGGATTTGCATTTTTCATTGAAGGAATGAGCGTTACACTGAGGCCTGTACTCTGGAGCAGGATCGATTTGGAGGTAGAGGGTCCGTCATGGTCTGGGGCGGTGTGTAACAGCATCATCAGACTGAGCTTGTTGTCATTGCAGGCAATCTCAGCTCTGTGCGTTACAGGGAAGACATCCTCCTCCCTCATGTGGTACCCTTCCTGCAGGCTCATCCTGACATGACCCTCCAGCATGACAATGCTACCAACCATACTGCTTGTTCTGTGCATGATTTCCTGCAAGACAGGAATGTCAGTGTTCTGCCATGGCCAGCAAAGAGCCCAGATCTCAATCCCATTGAGCGCGTCTGGGACCTGTTGGGTTGGACGGTGAGGGCTAGGGCCATTCCCCCGAGAAATGTCAGGGAACTTTCAGGTGCCTTGGTAGAAGAGTGGGGTAACATCTCACAGCAATAACTGACAAATCTGGTGCAGTCCATGAGGAGGACATGCACTGCAGTACTTAATGCAGCTGGTGGCCACACCAGATACTGACTGTTACTTTTGATTTTGACCCCCCCTTTGTTCAGGGACACACATTTCTGTTAGTCACATGTCTGTGGAACTTGTTCAGTTTATGTCTCAGTTGTTGAATCTTGTTATGTTCATTCAAATATTGACACATGTTAAGTTTGCTGAATATAAAGCAGTTGACAATGAGAGGACGTTTCTTTTTTTGCTGAGTTTAAATGTGTCATTATACCGCTGCATGTTTCCATTCAGCCTGTGGGAAAATGTTGTTTACATTTCAGTGCAGTTCAGCACGTGTATTGACTATACATTGTCACACGGCGCCATGGTGCTGAAATGGTTTGCTCCCGGTAGTATAGAGACTGGGTGGCGCTAGCGTGGTGCTGAAATGGTTTGTTCCCCCCTAGTATAGAGACTGGGCGGCGCTAGCGTGGTGCTGAAATTGTAACTTCGAGCCCCGTATAGAGTTTGGGAAACGCTGCTGTAGAGACTGGGCTGCGCTGGTGGACACCGCCATGCTGCTGAAATGCGTTGTGCTCATTGTACTTTTTTGGACAATGGGAACGGAAAACCAAACAATCGTATGACTGTAACGTTACAATGTTCCCTCTAAAAGAGATAGGGAAGGGATGGGGCACCCTTCAAACATGTATACACCCCCATATAATTTGTTCTGAATATAACGCGTTCTGCTCCCACAGTATGTTGCCTTTAAGCGATATATTTATGACTGAAAAACAGCAGGATATATAACAACACTCAGTCAAAGTTTAGATTGTCAGGTGGCTGCTGTAAGTACCCCCAGGTGGCTCAATTTACCACGCGCTACAGTGATGTATCCTGAATGCTGGTGAGATTGTGCGTCATTCATGTGATTAGATTGTGTTCCATGTGACTTGCCATACAGTATCCAAAACCCCTGGTGCCGAGAGAGGAGATGTGGGAAGGACACTATGCTACAGTAGCGCACTGGATTGCTGCTGTTCAGAGAGGAGCGGTCCAGACTCCACTGTGGTACCGGATGATGCAGAGACAGATAGAGAGCGAGAGAGGTGCGCAGTAGCAGTTCTCATTGGAGACGTTTTGCAGTCGCTTAGGAATGTTTTCACGTTTTGCACTAAAGGAAGTTTTCTGAAACAGGAAAAACTGTGGCTAGTCCAACCTATCCCCTATGACTTGATTGGGGAGAAGTGAGTGGAGTTAAGCCGTGGCTCTGCGCGGTGCGGTGTTGCGTTAAGGGTGACGTTCGGTGTGGAAGAGGCTGAAACGGTATCAGGGTGAGAAGAGATTATCCGTGACAGCAAATAGAAGATCTCCATTGGGCTCGAGCTCCTCTCTCTCTTTTCTGACAAACCATCACTCACCGACCAACCGTCACCGTTTGAAGATGCCCTGCGCTTCATGAACGAACGAGTGTCCTCAGTTCCTCCATTGTATGCTGGCTATACTGTAGCCTACCTGGCGACAAGGCTGCATGTTTTGGATATTTGGATAGGATAAACAGCGTAGTCATTTTTGGATTGAAATTACCAACGGAAAATTAATTCGTAAATGATGGACGAGCGATGTCAATAGTGGACAACTGAAGGGATTGATAGCCTACAACGCATTATAGGTGAGGTGGAGGATATCTGATCCAATGTGAAGACTGATTTTTAAATTAACTTTCCATCCAAACTTCGATTGTGCCCCATTCATTCCCATATTTGAATGTCAAACTAAACACATTGTTATTCTTATTTAATTTGGAGTGATAGGCTACCTCTCATTGACAAGGTCCATCTGGTGCGGAACAAGGGAGACAACTAATTCCCGTGTGTTCTTATTGATTTATATTTTAACGCAGATATTACACAATTTACAAGGACTTTACCAACATGCATCTCCAAGTTGTAGGCTTATTTGATAAACTTGCCAGCTGGTCTCCGTTGTCTTGGTAGCCTTCCCTTACAGTAGAATATGTAAATTAACAGATGTGGGAATCGATCAAGCACATTTTTCCTTCTTGAAAAAAACGGTACGTCTATTAGACCGGGGGGGTTTTCAAACATCTTCTGGGTGAACCCCAGCCGTTCCAATTATTTGAACGATTACACAGCTAGCATACCTGATTTAACTTGTCAATTAATCATCAAGCCCTTGGAATAGATGAATCAGGTGACCTAGTTCGTTTGAGGGTCCCAGAGAAGAGGTTTGAAAACCTGAATATTAAGCGTAGTCCTAATTCAGAGTGCAAATGCGCATTATACTTTATTAGGCGTCTTTCATAGTCCGAAACGTGTATGTGTCTCAGTGTTCAATAATTGTGCACCCTTTGGATGTAATACTTTTCACATTCTCCTCGCAGCTCAATAACAGCCTCTGGAACGCGCTCTCCATAAAACCCGATAGAACCCCGTTTAAGGTATTCTAGAAGACCTGCTAATTGTTGTTATTGTATCCCTCTCCCGATCACCCCGCAGACCATTGCATGGAACAAATGTGTGTGCATGGGCTGCCTGCATCGTGACCATCTGCCATAAGTCATTTATCATGATGTTTCTTTATATTTCTTGTTTTCATCCATCGGCCCCTCTAAATACATGTACAGTTATGAGTGATACTGCCTTGTACCTCACTAAATCAATACCTACAAGTGCTGTAATTACTTGTTGTGTAGAGTATTTCCAGTGAGTGGTGTGTCTGCCTAGCTGCTTGTGTGTGTGTGTGACTGCCTGGCTGCTTGTGTGTGTGTGTGACTGCCTGGCTGCTTGTGTGTGTGTGTGTGTGACTGCCTAGCTGCTTGTGTGTGTGTGTGAGTGACTGCCTAGCTGCTTGTGTGTGTGTGTGAGTGACTGCCTAGCTGCTTGTGTGTGTGTGTGAGTGACTGTCTAGCTACTTGTGTGTGTGAGTGAGTGACTGCCTAGCTGTTTGTGTGTGTGAGTGACTGCCTAGCTGCTTGTGTGTGTGTGTGTGTGTGTGTGTGTGAGAGAGTGAGTGACTGCCTAGCTGCTTGTGTGTGTGTGTGTGTGACTGCCTAGCTGCTTGTGTGTGTGTGAGAGTGAGTGACTACCTAGCTGCTTGTGTGTGTGTGAGTGTGTGTGAGTGAGTGACTGCCTAGCTGCTTGTGTGTGTGTGTGAGTGACTGCCTAGCTGCTTGTGTGTGTGTGTGTGTGTGTGTGTGTGTGTGTGAGAGTGAGTGACTGCCTAGCTACTTGTGTGTGTGTGTGTGACTGCCTAGCTTCTTGTGTGTGAGTGAGTGAGTGAGTGAGTGAGTGAGTGGGTGTGTGAGTGAGTGTGAGTGAGTGAGTGTGTGTGTGAGTATGGGCAGGTGCCTCTCACCAGGTCTCCCATCCTTTATCCTTTATCAATGAAACAATGTCCTCTCTGAAGTCTAGGGTCCCTCCCAGCCTTTCCAGGTGTTGTGTGGTGGTCTAGAATGTAGGGATGATCCCTGTGGGGCGACTGAAGGCTCAGCCACAGCTGTGGCAGATAGAGAGAGATGCCTCTCCATGGCTGTGGATGCTCCCTGGCCCTGGTTCTGCTGCTGCTGCCTCGGGGCTCTGCCGGCTGGGTGCCAATACAGCCCCCGTTGCCGCGCCACACCATCACCACCCCTTCCTGCTCTCCCATCACCACCCTCCTCCGTTGCTCCAAGCCGTCTCCAGCTGGCAGCTGTCCTGTGATCCCTTCCTGCCTCTGGCCAGGATACCGACACACACAGCAGCTAACCCTGGCATCAGTCAGTTTCCCCTGCAGAACGTGCAGGTAGGTTGCTATCAGATAAAACTAGATATTTTCAGAATTATGGTTATTATGAATGATAAATAGTGTTTGCTATAAACCTGAGCAACATTCATGTCCACACTGATAGGGGATTACACTCACAGAGAGACAGACACTCACCTGCACTCGTAGACATAGGCAGGCACACATGTACGCACGAACGGACACACACGTGCCCTGGGTTGGTCTAGTTAGTCTGATGAAAACTGGTCCGTACAGCCCCACGTCCGTGCCGTTACTATCTGCATACAGATTTCAGAGGGATATTGCATTACCACTTCAGCTGGGGAGTTTTTCTATGTTGCTGACGAATGTAATAGTTGGTTGGACATTATCAACTCCATGCCCTAGTGGTTATGTATAATAGAAATGAGCCATTTAGCACGCGCTGTTATTCGAAGCCACTTCCTGTCATTTGCGCATACATTTTTTAAAAAAATTTTATAATGCATGGGTGGTCCCGGGAATCAAACACCACAATCCTGACAATGCAAACACCACACTCTACCAACTGAGCGACAGATGGATGTTGTTCCTTCCTAATGGAAACTGAACCATGTAGCACAATGTCAAGAGTATTTCCATATGTACAGTGGGGCAAAAAAAAGTATTTAGTCAACCACGAATTGTGCAAGTTCTCCCACTTAAAAAGATGAGAGAGGCCTGTAATTTTCATCATAGGTACACTTCAACTATGACAGACAACATGAGAAAAAAAAAATCCAGAAAATCACATTGTAGGATTTTTAATGAATTTATTTGCAAATTATGGTGGAAAAGAAGTATTCCCATATGCATGCCCTGAGTGGCCTGTAGTGTAGTGTAACTGCAGTGGGTCTCTGATTGCAACAGCGGTGCTTTTAGTGTCTTCTTTACATCCTGATGATCAGAGCACATTCTTCCTCCTGGTCCTCTGATGCCGCTCACACAGACAAACACAGCGTGACATTTAATCTGAGGAGAGCAGAGAGCGGACTTGATCAAGACAGGTCAGGCATATTGGCACTGATGTCGCTCTTGGCTTTTTCACACCGTTACCCACCTTTCATAGGGAGGAGACTGTAGAAGGCACTTACTATTAGTGGCATAGAGGAGAGGAAAGGAGAATGAACGCAGCAACAGACACAGCAGGTGTTTGATGTGATATGTTTGCAATGCAAAGCTTTTTCAGAAGAAGCTTGTGATTGATTTTTAATGTGGCGGTTGGTGGGATGAATCAGCGTGTCTCACAGAGAGAGACCAATGTCTTCTGTCTGTCCGGAACCATGGATAGAGGGCTAAGACTGAGTAGATTGGTGGAGACTAGATCCATAACTCTATGCTCGGAAAATTACGCTTTTATTACACTGTTCCATCGTGAAGGATTCTGAGGAGCCCCAGAATGAAGTTGTGCATTATTGTTATACACATTTGAAAGGCTTGTCAGTGGTAGACAGTAGGCTATGTTCTGTTCTGTTTGCAAGCCCTTACCTAGTTCTATATGACTCTAATTCATCCACTGTGCCATCCTACCAACTATAGTTCATCATCCAATGTGCCATCCTACCAACTACAGTTAATTGTCCACCAATACCATCCTACCAACTACAGTTAATTGTCCACCATACCATCCTACAAACTACAGTTCATTGTCCACCATACCATCCTACCAACTACAGCTCATTGTCCACCATACCATCCTACCAACTATAGTTAATTGTCCACCTTACCATCCTACCAACTACAGTTAATTGTCCACCATACCATCCTACCAACTACAGTTCATTGTCCACCATACCATCCTACCAACTACAGTTCATTGTCCACCATACCATCCTACCAACTACAGCTCATTGTCCACCATACCATCCTACCAACTACAGCTCATTGTCCACCATACCATCCTACCAACTATAGTTAATTGTCCACCTTACCATCCTACCAACTACAGTTAATTGTCCAGCATACCATCCTACCAACTACAGTTTATTGTCCACCATACCATCCTACCAACTACAGTTCATTGTCCCCATACCATCCTACCAACTACAGCTCATTGTCCACCATACCATCCTACCAACTATAGTTAATTGTCCACCATACCATCCTACCAACTACAGTTCATTGTCCACCATACCATCCTACCAACTACAGTTCATTGTCCACCATACCATCCTACCAACTACAGCTCATTGTCCACCATACCATCCTACCAACTACAGCTCATTGTCCACCATACCATCCTACCAACTACAGTTCATTGTCCACCATACCATCCTACTGAATAATTTTGCACTCCCAATTTTTCAGTTTTTGATTTGTTAAAAAAGTTTGAAATATCCAATAAATGTCGTTCCACTTCATGATTGTGTCCCACTTGTTGTTGATTCTTCACAAAAAAATACAGTTTTATATCTTTATGTTTGAAGCCTGAAATGTGGCAAAAGGTCGCAAAGTTCAAGGGGGCCGAATACTTTCGCAAGGCACTGTAACTTCTTTAATGATATAGTCCTTGTTAGCATCTTGTTAGTTTATATTCTTTAATGAAGTAGTGCTTGTTAGTTTATATTCTTTAATGATATAGTCCTTGTTAGCATCTTGTTAGTTTATATTCTTTAATGAAGTAGTGCTTGTTAGTTTGTATTCTTTAATGAAGTAGTGCTTGTTAGCATCTTGTTAGTTTATATTCTTTAATGAAGTAGTGCTTGTTAGTTTGTATTCTTTAATGAAGTAGTGCTTGTTAGCATCTTGTTAGTTTATATTCTTTAATGAAGTAGTGCTTGTTAGTTTGTATTCTTTAATGAGGTAGTGCTTGTTAGCATCTTGTTAGTTTATATTCTTTAATGAAGTAGTGCTTGTTAGTTTGTATTCTTTAATGAAGTAGTGCTTGTTAGCATCTTGTTAGTTTATATTCTTTAATGAAGTAGTGCTTGTTAGTTTGTATTCTTTAATGAAGTAGTCCTTGTTAGCATCTTGTTAGTTTGTATTCTTTAATGAAGTAGTGCTTGTTAGCATCTTGTTAGTTTATATTCTTTAATGATGTAGTGCTTGTTAGTTTGTATTCTTTAATGAGGTAGTGCTTGTTAGTTTATATTCTTTAATGAAGTAGTGCTTGTTAGCATCTTGTTAGTTTGTATTCTTTAATGAAGTAGTGCTTGTTAGCATCTTGTTAGTTTATCTTCTTTAATGATGTAGTGCTTGTTGGCATCTTGTTAGTTTATATTCTTTAATGAAGTAGTGCTTGTTAGTTTGTATTCTTTAATGAGGTAGTGCTTGTTAGTTTGTATTCTTTAATGAAGTAGTGCTTGTTAGCATCTTGTTAGTTTATATTCTTTAATGAAGTAGTGCTTGTTAGTTTATATTCTTTAATGAAGTAGTGCTTGTTAGCATCTTGTTAGTTTATATTCTTTAATGATGTAGTGCTTGTTAGTTTGTATTCTTTAATGAAGTAGTGCTTGTTAGCATCTTGTTAGTTTGTATTCTTTAATGATGTAGTGCTTGTTAGTTTGTATTCTTTAATGAAGTAGTGCTTGTTAGCATCTTGTTAGTTTATCTTCTTTAATGATGTAGTGCTTGTTAGCATCTTGTTAGTTTATCTTCTTTAATGATGTAGTCCTTGTTAGCATCTTGTTAGTTTATATTCTTTAATGAAGTAGTGCTTGTTAGTTTGTATTCTTTAATGAAGTAGTGCTTGTGTCATGTTGTCTTGTCTCTGTCCTTTCCCTTCACCCTGTCTCCCTCTGCTGGTCGTGTCAGGTTACCTTTTCTCCCCCGCTTTCCCCCAGCTGTCCCTTGTCTCCTCTAACTACCCATTCACCCCGTTCCCCACCTGTTCCCTTTTTCCCTCTGATTAGGTCCCTATATCTCTCTCTGTTTCTGCTCCTGTCCTTGTCGGATTCTTGTTTGTTTGTTTGTGTCATTCATGCCTGAACCAGACCATCGTCGTGTTACTGTAACCTTGTCCTGTCCTGTCGGAATCTGCCTGTCCGTCTGAGCCTACGTTTTGTTTTCGTCATTAAAGTAACTCTGTTTTGTTAATTCGCCTTTGGGTCCTCATTCACGCACCTTAACAGAAGAATCCGACCAAGAATGGACCCAGCGACTTCGGATCCTCTCCACTCAGCCGTCGAGATCCAGGGAGCGATGCTAGGCAGACACGAGCAGGAATTGTCTGCTGCTCGACATGCCGTTGAGACCCTGGCCACCCAAGTCTCCAACCTCACAGAACAGGTTCACCATCTCCGCCTCGATCCACCGGCCACTTCCAGGGCTTTCGAATCTCCGGAGCCCAGAATCAATAACCCGCCGTGTTACTCTGGGGAGCCCACTGAATGCCGCTCGTTCCTCACCCAGTGTGATATTGTGTTTTCTCTCCAGCCCAACACTTACGCCAGGAGCACTGCTCGTGTCGCCTACGTCATATCTCTCCTTACTGGACGGGCTCGTGAGTGGGGCACGGCAATCTGGGAGGCAAGGGCTGAGTGTACTAACCAGTATCAGGACTTTAAGGAGGAGATGATACGGGTTTTTGATCGATCTGTTTTTGGGGAGGAGGCTTCCAGGGCCCTGTCTTCCCTATGTCAAGGCAATCGATCCATAACAGACTACTCTATTGAGTTTCGCACTCTTGCTGCCTCCAGTGGCTGGAACGAGCCGGCTTTGCTCGCTCGTCTTCTGGAGGGTCTCCGCGCAGAGGTAAAGGATGAGATTCTCTCCCGGGAGGTTCCTTCCAGCGTGGATTCCTTGATTGAACTCGCTATTCGCATTGAGCGACGGGTTGATCTTCGTCACCGAGCTCGTGGAAAGGAGCTCGCGTTCTCCGTTGCCCCCCTCTCCGCATCACTACCATCTTCCTCTGCCGGCTCGGGAGCTGAGCCTATGCAGCTGGGAGGTATCCGCATCTCGACTAAGGAGAGGGAACGGAGAATCACCAACCGCCTCTGTCTCTATTGCGGTTCTGCTGGTCATTTTGTCACTTCATGTCCAGTAAAAGCCAGAGCTCATCAGTAAGCGGAGGGCTACTGGTGAGCGCTACTACTCCTGTCTCTCCTTCAAGATCCTGCACTACCTTGTCGGTCCATCTACGCTGGACCGGTTCGTCAGCTTCCTGCAGTGCCTTAATAGACTCTGGGGCGGAGGGCTGTTTTATGGACGAGACCTGGGCTCGGGAACATGACATTCCTCTCAGACAGTTAAGGGAGTCCACTGCCTTGTTCGCCCCGGATGGTAGTCCTCTCCCCAGGATTCAGCGTGAGACGCTACCTTTAACCCTCACTGTTTCTGGTAATCATAGCGAAACCATTTCTTTTTTGATTTTTCGTTCACCTTTTACACCTGTTGTTTTGGGCCATCCCTGGCTAGTTTGTCATAATCCTTCCATTAATTGGTCTAGTAATTCTATCCTCTCCTGGAACGTCTCTTGTCATGTGAAATGTTTAATGTCTGCTATCCCTCCTGTTTCCTCTGTCTCTTCTTCACAGGAGGAGCCTGGTGATTTGACAGGGGTGCCGGAGGAATATCACGATCTGCGCACGGTGTTCAGTCGGTCCAGGGCCACCTCTCTTCCTCCACACCGGTCGTATGATTGTAGTATTGATCTCCTTCCGGGAACCACTCCCCCCCGGGGTAGACTATACTCTCTGTCGGCCCCCGAACGTAAGGCTCTCGAGGATTATTTGTCTGTAGCTCTTGACTCCGGTACCATAGTCCCCTCCTCCTCTCCCGCCGGAGCGGGGTTTTTTTTTGTCAAGAAGAAGGACGGGTCTCTGCGCCCCTGCATAGATTATCGAGGGCTGAATGACATAACAGTTAAGAATCGTTATCCGCTTCCTCTTATGTCTTCAGCCTTCGAGATCCTGCAGGGAGCCAGGTTTTTCACTAAGTTGGACCTTCGTAACGCTTACCATCTCGTGCGCATCAGGGAGGGGGACGAGTGGAAGACGGCGTTTAACACTCCGTTAGGGCACTTTGAATACCGGGTTCTTCCTTTCGGCCTCGCTAACGCTCCAGCTGTCTTTCAGGCATTAGTCAATGATGTCCTGAGAGACATGCTGAACATCTTTGTTTTCGTTTACCTTGACGATATCCTGATTTTTTCACCGTCACTCCAGATTCATCTTCAGCACGTTCGACGTGTCCTCCAGCGCCTTTTAGAGAATTGTCTTTTTGTGAAGGCTGAGAAGTGCACTTTTCATGCCTCCTCCGTCACATTTCTCGGTTCTGTTATTTCCGCTGAAGGCATTAAGATGGATCCCGCTAAGGTCCAAGCTGTCATTGATTGGCCCGCTCCTAAGTCACGCGTCGAGCTGCAGCGCTTTCTCGGCTTCGCGAACTTCTATCGTCGTTTCATCCGTAATTTCGGTCAGGTGGCAGCTCCTCTCACAGCCCTTACTTCTGTCAAGACGTGCTTTAAGTGGTCCGTTTCCGCCCAGGGAGCTTTTGATCTCCTCAAGAATCGTTTTACATCCGCTCCTATCCTTGTTACACCTGACGTCTCTAGACAGTTCGTTGTCGAGGTTGACGCGTCAGAGGTGGGCGTGGGAGCCATTCTTTCTCAGCGCTCCCTCTCTGACGACAAGGTCCACCCATGCGCGTATTTTTCTCATCGCCTGTCCCCGTCGGAACGTAACTATGATGTGGGAAACCGCGAACTGCTCGCCATCCGGTTAGCCCTAGGCGAATGGCGACAGTGGTTGGAGGGGGCGACCGTTCCTTTTGTCGTTTGGACTGACCATAGGAACCTTGAGTACATCCGTTCTGCCAAACGTCTTAATGCGCGTCAGGCGCGTTGGGCGCTGTTTTTCGCTCGTTTCGAGTTCGTGATTTCTTATCGTCCGGGCTCTAAGAACACCAAGCCTGATGCTTTATCTCGTCTCTTCAGTTCTTCAGTAGCCTCCACTGACCCCGAGGGGATTCTCCCTGAGGGGCGTGTTGTCGGGTTGACTGTCTGGGGAATTGAGAGGCAGGTAAAGCAAGCGCTCACTCACACTCCGTCGCCGCGCGCTTGTCCTAGGAACCTTCTTTTCGTTCCCGTTCCTACTCGTCTGGCCGTTCTTCAGTGGGCTCACTCTGCCAAGTTAGCCGGCCACCCTGGCGTTCGGGGTACGCTTACTTCCATTCGCCAGCGTTTTTGGTGGCCCACCCGGGAGCATGACACGCGTCGTTTCGTGGCTGCTTGTTCGGTCTGCGCGCAGACTAAGTCCGGTAACTCCCCTCCTGCCGGCCGTCTCAGGCCGCTTCCCATTCCCTCTCGACCGTGGTCTCACATCGCCTTAGATTTTGTCACCGGACTGCCTTCGTCAGCGGGGAAGACTGTTATTCTTACGGTTGTCGATAGGTTCTCTAAGGCGGCTCATTTCATTCCCCTTGCTAAGCTTCCTTCTGCTAAAGAGACGGCACAAATCATCATCGAGAATGTTTTCAGAATTCATGGCCTTCCGTCAGACGTCGTTTCGGACAGAGGTCCGCAATTCACGTCTCAATTTTGGAGGGAGTTTTGTCGTTTGATTGGGGCTTCCGTCAGTCTCTCTTCCGGCTTTCACCCCCAGTCTAACGGTCAAGCAGAACGGGCCAATCAGACTATTGGTCGCATCTTACGCAGTCTTTCTTTTCGCAACCCTGCGTCTTGGTCAGAACAGCTCCCCTGGGCAGAATACGCCCACAACTCGCTTCCTTCGTCTGCAACCGGGCTATCTCCTTTTCAGAGTAGCCTCGGGTACCAGCCTCCGCTGTTCTCATCTCAGTTCGCCGAGTCCAGCGTCCCCTCCGCTCAGGCTTTTGTCCAACGTTGCGAGCGCACCTGGAAGAGGGTCAGGTCTGCACTTTGCCGTTATAGGACGCAGACTGTGAGGGCTGCTAATAAGCGTAGAACTAAGAGTCCTAGATATTGTCGCGGTCAGAGAGTTTGGCTCTCCACTCAGAACCTTCCCCTTAAGACGGCGTCTCGCAAGTTGACCCCGCGGTTCATTGGTCCGTTCCGTATTTCTCGGGTCATTAATCCTGTCGCAGTGCGACTTCTTCTTCCGCGATACCTTCGTCGCGTCCACCCGGTCTTCCATGTCTCTTGTGTTAAGCCCGTTCTTCGCGCCCCCGCTCGTCTTCCCCCCCCCCCCCCCCATCCTTGTCGAGGGCGCACCCATCTACAGGGTCCGCAGGATTTTGGACATGCGTCCTCGGGGCCGTGGTCACCAGTACCTTGTTGATTGGGAGGGGTACGGTCCGGAGGAGAGGAGTTGGGTTCCCTCTCGGGACGTGCTGGACCGTGCGCTGATCGAGGATTTCCTCCGTTGCCGCCAGGTTTCCTCCTCGAGTGCGCCAGGAGGCGCTCGGTGAGTGGGGGGGTACTGTCATGTTGTCTTGTCTCTGTCCTTTCCCTTCACCCTGTCTCCCTCTGCTGGTCGTGTCAGGTTACCTTTTCTCCCCCGCTTTCCCCCAGCTGTCCCTTGTCTCCTCTAACTACCCATTCACCCCGTTCCCCACCTGTTCCCTTTTTCCCTCTGATTAGGTCCCTATATCTCTCTCTGTTTCTGCTCCTGTCCTTGTCGGATTCTTGTTTGTTTGTTTGTGTCATTCATGCCTGAACCAGACCATCGTCGTGTTACTGTAACCTTGTCCTGTCCTGTCGGAATCTGCCTGTCCGTCTGAGCCTACGTTTTGTTTTCGTCATTAAAGTAACTCTGTTTTGTTAATTCGCCTTTGGGTCCTCATTCACGCACCTTAACAGCTTGTTAGCATCTTGTTAGTTTGTATTCTTTAATGAAGTAGTGCTTGTTAGTTTATCTTCTTTAATGAGGTAGTGCTTGTTAGCATCTTGTTAGTTTATATTCTTTAATGAAGTAGTGCTTGTTAGTTTGTATTCTTTAATGAAGTAGTGCTTGTTAGCATCTTGTTAGTTTATATTCTTTAATGAAGTAGTGCTTGTTAGTTTGTATTCTTTAATGAAGTAGTGCTTGTTAGCATCTTGTTAGTTTATATTCTTTAATGAAGTAGTGCTTGTTAGTTTGTATTCTTTAATGAAGTAGTGCTTGTTAGCATCTTGTTAGTTTGTATTCTTTAATGAAGTAGTGCTTGTAGCATCTTGTTAGTTTGTATTCTTTAATGATGTAGTGCTTGTTAGTTTATCTTCTTTAATGAAGTAGTGCTTGTTAGCATCTTGTTAGTTTATATTCTTTAATGATGTAGTGCTTGTTAGCATCTTGTTAGTTTATATTCTTTAATGATGTAGTGCTTGTTAGCATCTTGTTAGTTTATATTCTTTAATGATGTAGTGCTTGTTAGCATCTTGTTAGTTTATCTTCTTTAATGATGTAGTGCTTGTTAGTTTATCTTCTTTAATGAGGTAGTGCTTGTTAGTTTATCTTCTTTAATGATGTAGTGCTTGTTAGCATCTTGTTAGTTTATATTCTTTAATGATGTAGTGCTTGTTAGTTTATCTTCTTTAATGAGGTAGTGCGTGTTAGTTTATCTTCTTTAATGAGGTAGTGCTAGTTAGCATCTTGTTAGTTTATATTCTTTAATGATGTAGTGCTTGTTAGTTTATCTTCTTTAATGAATTAGTGCTTGTTAGCTTCTTGTTAAGACACCAACGTCCCCTGCCACAAGCAATTCAAGCTACTTCCAGAAATAAAGTTTGAATCATCCAATGAGATCTCTAAACCTGAATGATGTGTATTTCCTGTCTTCTAATATGTTTCATTTCCTCTCAGTGGGAGCTGCCATCTCCACACAACGTGCTGAGATTTCAGCCTTCGGCCAACTTGGAGCTGGTCCCTGTGTTTCCCCATCTGCACCGCTCAGTGCTGCCTCCTCACTGTGGCAAAGGATGGGTGGAGAAACAGGTCCCCGACTACAAGGTAGACAAACCACTGCAACCTGGCCTGAGTCGCAAATGGCACCCTACTCCCTATATAGAGTCCTATGGGCCCTGGTCACAAGTAGTGCATAGGGTGCCATTTGATCTGCATACAGGGTCTCAGACTTAAGCTGTATCTGTCACAGATAGACTCACTGTAATCCCTGCTGTGTCTGTCACAGATAGACTCACTGTAATCCCTGCTGTATCTGTCACAGATAGACTCACTGTAATCCATGCCGTATCTGTCACAGATAGACTCACTGTAATCCCTGCTGTATCTGTCACAGATAGACTCACTGTAATCCCTGCCGTGTCTGTCACAGATAGACTCACTGTAATCCCTGCTGTATCTGTCACAGATAGACTCACTGTCGTATCTGTCACAGATAGACTCACTGTCGTATCTGTCACAGATAGACTCACTGTAATCCCTGCTGTATCTGTCACAGATAGACTCAATGTAATCCCTGCTGTATCTGTCACAGATAGACTCACTGTCGTATATGTCACAGATAGACTCACTGTAATCCCTGCTGTATCTGTCACAGACAGACTCACTGTAATCCCGGCTGTGTCTGTCACAGACAGACTCACTGTAATCCCTGCTGTATCTGTCACAGATAGACACTGTAATCCCTGCTGTGTCTGTCACAGATAGACTCACTGTAATCCCTGCTGTATCTGTCACAGATAGACTCACTGTAATCCCTGCTGTATCTGTCACAGACAGACTCAATGTAATCCCCGCTGTATCTGTCACAGATAGACTCACTGTAATCCCTGCTGTATCTGTCACAGATAGACTCACTGTAATCCCGGCTGTATCTGTCACAGATAGACTCACTGTAATCCCTGCTGTATCTGTCACAGATAGACTCACTGTAATCCCTGCTGTATCTGTCACAGATAGACTCACTGTAATCCCTGCTGTATCTGTCACAGATAGACTCACTGTAATCCCGGTTTTATCTGTCACTCACTGTAATCCCAGCTGTATCTGTCATTGTACAGTTATCACTGTAATGGTCAAGGACAGTTATCACTGTAATGGTCAAGGACAGTTATCACTGTAATGACTACAGACAGTTATCACTGTAATGATTACAGACAGTTATCACTGTAATGACTACAGACAGTTATCACTGTAATTATTA
Organism: Oncorhynchus mykiss; assembly: GCF_013265735.2. Taxonomy (NCBI): domain Eukaryota; kingdom Metazoa; phylum Chordata; class Actinopteri; order Salmoniformes; family Salmonidae; genus Oncorhynchus; species Oncorhynchus mykiss. The sequence continues at coordinate 91,516,583 of NC_048565.1, read as the reverse complement.
CAGACCGTTATCACTGAACAGTTCACACTGTAATCCCTGTAATGGTTAATGATTACACTGTAATGATTACAGACAGTTATCACTGAACAGTTCACCCTGTAATGGTTAATGATTACACTGTAATGATTACAGACAGTTATCACTGAACAGTTCACACTGTAATCCCTGTAATGGTCAAGGACAGTTGACTCTGTAAGCACTATATTGTATTATTTTACCTTTATTTAACTTGGCAAGTCAGTTAAGAACCCATTCTTATTAACAATGACAGCATATGTGGGTTAACTGCCTTGTTCAGAGGCAGAACAACAGATGGCTTGGCAGCTCGGGGATTTGATCTAGCAACCTTTCGGTTACTGGCCCAACGCTCTAACCACTAGGCTACCTGCCGCCCCGTAATGGTCAAGGACAGGTCAATTTGAAGAGGGTCTCTGTATAAGGCCCTTGTTTTCTTTCCATGATTGTGGAATTGCCTGTCGTCTCTGTGTTTCAAGATTTACAACAGCTGTCCTGAACAACATTGTGACTCTCTGTGTCTCTAGGTTTTCCCAGACACTCTTCCTTAACTCTGTGTGTCTTCCTCAGGAAATCTGTTTGGAGGGTATAAACAGACATAAAGGTCCAGTTTACCTGAAAACTCTTGCTTCTCTATGTCTCTAGGTTTACCTGATCAACAACTTGTCTCTCTGTCTCTAGGTTTACCTGATCACCAACTTGTCTCTCTGTCTCTAGGTTTACCTGATCAACAACTTGTCTCTCTGTCTCTAGGTTTACCTGATCAACAACTTGTCTCTGTGTTTGTAGGTTTATCTGAACAAGAACTTGCCTCTGTCTTTGTTTTGCTATGTGTACCTGACGCTCCTGCCTCCCTTGTGTCTCTAGGCATACTTGAACAACACTCTAGCTCTGGAGAACACCTGGCTTACTCCGGAGGAAATAGGAATCTTCCAGCGGCACGAAAAACCATTGTTGATGACAAATCAAATGGCAATGAGCATATCTAGGCCAGCTACTGCCTCCAGGAGTCTCAACTCTCTCCTCATGTCACCCAGACCTGCTGCCTCCAGGAGTCTCAACTCTCTCCTCATGTCACCCAGACCTGCTGCCTCCAGGAGTCTCAACTCTCTGCTCATGTCACCCAGACGTATATCAGGTTAGTGGAGGGTTGTATTACCTAGCGACCTGCTCCGTACTTTACAAGCCTGTCTGCTGCCTCCTCTCAGCCACAGCCCCATCAATCAGCTGTTCTCCTCATAATGGTTATCATCTTTAATAACTTTTCTGATCCCAAAGTTTAATCCCCTCTTTTTAAACAGACTGGAGAGATAGCAGCAGTACTCCCACCGTGTCCCAAATGGCACCCTATTCCCTATATAGTGCACTACTTTTGACCAGGTCCCTATGGCACTACATAGAGAATAGGGTGGAAATTTGGGATGCATCCACTGTCAATCTGCATTTTACGCTACTTGTTAAAACTTTAGGAGGAGCCGTACCATCTGTGAGTGTGTAGGAGGGAGTAGGGTTGGGAAGAGGCATGCGTGAACAGGAACCTCATTAAACACAATTGGTTTCAGATACGTTGGTTTCAGATACATTGGTTTCAGGGCTGCTGAAGTGGAACCGTTTACCAGTCAGTGGGTAGCAGCGTTCTCCTGCTTCTCTGACGGAAGACTCCAGAGGGGTTTATTCCGCAGATAAACCTAGTATGGTGATGCTAAACACTGACATATAGGTTGACTATCAAATGGCACCCTGTTCCCTATATAGTGCACTTCTTCTGGATACTCAGAGCATGTATTAGGTAGGCATGGAGACTCTATTCCCTATTAACTAAATGACCTTGGTCAAAAGTAGTGCGCTTATATGGGGAAACAGGGAGCCACTTGGGACTCGGACTGGGGTCTCTGCTCTGCGACAAGGGCACTTGGTGACCTGACGAAACAAGCTGAAAAAGGTGGGAACGTTGGAGAACAAACTATGACTGAGGAATGACTGAGATGTTTATTCTTGTTGTTTGTCTGAATCAGGAGTTTAAAGGAGAACACTAACCTCACACTGAGCTGAACCAGGCTGTGTTGCACCTGTGAAATGTGGACACTTCCCAAATGACACCCTGCTGCTTTTAATGCACTCCTTATAACCAGGGTCCTTACGACTCTAGTGCACTATATAGGGAATAGTGTTCGATTTGGGACGAAGCCTTAGTGCTGGACGTCATAGTGTCCAGGTATAGTACTGTGTGAGGAAAGTCATGTATGACAAGGTAAAAATCTGTTGTTCCGCGCCTGAGCAAGGCCGTTAACCCACTGTTCCCCTGAACAAGGCCGTTAACCCACTGTTCCCCTGAGCAAGGCCGTTAACCCACTGTTCCCCTGAACAAGGCAGTTAACCCACTGTTCCCCTGAGCAAGGCCGTTAACCCACTGTTCCCCTGAGCAAGGCAGTTAAACCCACTGTTCCCCTGAACAAGGCAGTTAACCCACTGTTCCCCTGAACAAGGCAGTTAACCCACTGTTCCCCTGAACAAGGCAGTTAACCCACTGTTCCCCTGAGCAAGGCCGTTAACCCACTGTTCCCCTGAGCAAGGCCGTTAACCCACTGTTCCCCTGAGCAAGGCAGTTAACCCACTGTTCCCCTGAGCAAAGCCGTTAACCCACTGTTCCCCTGAGCAAGGCAGTTAAATCCACTGTTCCCCTGAACAAGGCAGTTAATTAACCCACTGTTCCCCTGAGCAAGGCCGTTAGCCCACTGTTCCCCTGAGCAAGGCAGTTAACCCACTGTTCCCCTGAGCAAGGCCGTTAACCCACTGTTCCCCTGAGCAAGGCCGTTAACCCACTGTTCCCCTGAACAAGGCAGTTAACCCACTGTTCCCCTGAGCAAGGCCGTTAACCCACTGTTCCCCTGAGCAAGGCCGTTAACCCACTGTTCCCCTGAACAAGGCAGTTAACCCACTGTTCCCCTGAGCAAGGCCGTTAACCCACTGTTCCCCTGAACAAGGCAGTTAACCCACTGTTCCCCTGAGCAAGGCCGTTAACCCACTGTTCCCCTGAGCAAGGCCGTTAACCCACTGTTCCCCTGAACAAGGCAGTTAACCCACTGTTCCCCTGAACAAGGCAGTTAACCCACTGTTCCCCTGAGCAAGGCAGTTAACCCACTGTTCCCCTGAGCAAGGCCGTTAACCCACTGTTCCCCTGAGCAAGGCAGTTAACCCACTGTTCCCCTGAGCAAGGCAGTTAAACACACTGTTCCCCTGAACAAGGCCGTTAACCCACTGTTCCCCTGAACAAGGCCGTTAACCCACTGTTCCCCTGAACAAGGTAGTTAACCCACTGTTCCCCTGAGCAAGGCCGTTAACCCACTGTTCCCCTGAACAAGGCCGTTAACCCACTGTTCCCCTGAGCAAGGCCGTTAACCCACGGTTCCCCTGAGCAAGGCCGTTAACCCACTGTTCCCCTGAGCAAGGCCGTTAACCCACTGTTCCCCTGAACAAGGTAGTTAACCCACTGTTCCCCTGAACAAGGCAGTTAACCCACTGTTCCCCTGAACAAGGCCGTTAACCCACTGTTCCCCTGAACAAGGCAGTTAACCCACTGAATCCCTGAGCAAGGCATTTAACCCACTGTTCCCCTGAGCAAGGCCGTTAACCCACTGTTCCCCTGAGCAAGGCCGTTAACCCACGGTTCCCCTGAGCAAGGCCGTTAACCCACTGTTCCCCTGAACAAGGCAGTTAACCCACTTAATCCCTGAGCAAGGCAGTTAACCCACTGTTACCCTGAGCAAGGCCGTTAACCCACTGTTCCCCTGAGCAAGGCCGTTAACCCACTGTTCCCCTGAGCAAGGCAGTTAACCCACTGTTCCCCTGAGCAAGGCAGTTACTGTTCCCCTGAGCAAGGCCGTTAACCCACTGTTCCCCTGAATAAGGCAGTTACTGTTCCCCTGAGCAAGGCCGTTAACCCACTGTTCCCCTGAGCAAGGCAGTTACTGTTCCCCTGAGCAAGGCCGTTAACCCACTGTTCCCCTGAGCAAGGCAGTTACTGTTCCCCTGAGCAAGGCCGTTAACCCACTGTTCCCCTGAGCAAGGCAGTTACTGTTCCCCTGAGCAAGGCCGTTAACCCACTGTTCCCCTGAGCAAGGCAGTTACTGTTCCCCTGAGCAAGGCCGTTAACCCACTGTTCCCCTGAGCAAGGCAGTTACTGTTCCCCTGAGCAAGGCCGTTAACCCACTGTTCCCCTGAATAAGGCAGTTACTGTTCCCCTGAGCAAGGCCGTTAACCCACTGTTCCCCTGAGCAAGGCAGTTACTGTTCCCCTGAGCAAGGCCGTTAACCCACTGTTCCCCTGAACAAGGCAGTTAACCCACTGTTCCCCTGAGCAAGGCCGTTAACCCACTGTTCCCCTGAGCAAGGCAGTTAACCCACTGTTCCCCTGAACAAGGCAGTTAACACAATGTTCCCCTGAGCAAGGTAGTTAACCCACTGTTCCCCTGAGCAAGGCAGTTAACCCACTGTTCCCCTGAGCAAGGCCGTTAACCCACTGTTCCCCTGAACAAGGCAGTTAACCCACTGTTCCCCTGAGCAAGGTAGTTAACCCACTGTTCCCCTGAGCAAGGTAGTTAACCCACTGTTCCCCTGAGCAAGGCAGTTAACCCACTGTTCCCCTGAGCAAGGCCGTTAACCCACTGTTCCCCTGAGCAAGGCCGTTAACCCACTGTTCCCCTGAGCAAGGCAGTTAACCCACTTTTCCCCTGAACATGCCGTTAACCCACTGTTCCCCTTAGCAAGGCAGTTAACCCACTGTTCCCCTGAGCAAGGCCGTTAACCCACGGTTCCCCTGAGCAAGGCCGTTAACCCACTGTTCCCCTGAGCAAGGCCGTTAACCCACTGTTCTCCTGAGCAAGGCCGTTAACCCACTGTTCCCCTGAACAAGGCAGTTAACCCACTGTTCCCCTGAGCAAGGCCGTTAACCCACTGATCCCCTGAGCAAGGCCGTTAACCCACTGTTCCCCTGAACAAGGCAGTAACCCACTGTTCCCCTGAGCAAGGCCGTTAACCCACTGTTCCCCTGAGCAAGGCAGTTAACCCACTGTTCCCCTGAACAAGGCAGTTAACCCACTGTTCCCCTGAGCAAGGCAGTTACTGTTCCCCTGAGCAAGGCCGTTAACCCACTGTTCCCCTGAATAAGGCAGTTACTGTTCCCCTGAGCAAGGCCGTTAACCCACTGTTCCCCTGAGCAAGGCAGTTACTGTTCCCCTGAGCAAGGCCGTTAACCCACTGTTCCCCTGAACAAGGCAGTTAACCCACTGTTCCCCTGAGCAAGGCCGTTAATCCACTGTTCCCCTGAACAAGGCAGTTAACCCACTGTTCCCCTGAGCAAGGCAGTTAACCCACTGTTCCCCTGAACAAGGCAGTTAACCCACTGTTCCCCTGAGCAATGCCGTTAACCCACTGTTCCCCGAGCGCTGAAGACGTGAATGTAGATTATGGTAGCTCCAGATCCAATGTGATAATGGAGATGTCTCTATGTGATAATGGAGATGTCTCAATGTGATACTGGAGATGTCTCTATGTGATAATGGAGATGTCTCTATGTGATAATGGAGTTGATCCAATGTGATACTGGAGATGTCTCTATGTGATAATGGAGATGTCTCTATGTGATAATGGAGATGATCCAATGTGATAATGGAGATGTCTCTATGTGATAATGGAGATGTCTCAATGTGATACTGGAGATGTCTCTATGTGATAATGGAGATGTCTCTATGTGATAATGGAGTTGATCCAATGGGATACTGGAGATGTCTCTATGTTATAATGGAGATGTCTCTATGTGATAATGGAGATGATCCAATGTGATAATGGAGATGTCTCTATGTGATAATGGAGATGTCTATGTGATAATGGATTGTAATTGTGCCCACATTATTGTGCCCACATTTTTTTGACCAGTGTAGACCTAGTTCCCTGGTCAAAATAAGTGCACCGCATAGGGTATATGGTGCCATTTGGGAAGCATGCGATATGATGGGGTGTGATGGCTCGTTTTCATATTGGGTTCATTATATTGGGTCCTGTATATTGGGTCCTGTATATTGGGTCCTGTGTATTGGGTCCTGTATATTGGGTCCTGTTTATTGGGTCCTGTGTATTGGGTCCTGTGTATTGGGTCCTGTGTATTGGGTCCATTATATTGGGTCCTGGTTCTGTGTATTGGGTTCATTATATTGGGTCCTGTGTATTGGGTCCTGTATTTTGGGTCCTGTATATTGGGTCCTGTGTATTGGGCTGGTGTTGGCGTGACCGTTTTTTGGCCGGAGAATAAATCACGATATACTGAACCCTGCTCTCTGCGCCTGATTCCAACCCACCACTCCTAGTATCCCGTGACACCTGTTTATTGGGTCCTGTTTATTGGGTCCTGTATATTGGGTCCTTTGTATTGGTCCTGGTCCTGTATATTGGGTTCTGTATATTGGGTTCTGTATATTGGTCCTGGTCCTGTATATTGGGTCTTGTATAATGGGTTCTGTATATTGGGTTCTGTATATTGGGTCCTGGTCCTGTATATTGGGTCCTGTATATTGGGTCCTGGTCCTGTATATTGGGTCTTGTATATTGGGTCCTGTATATTGGTCCTGTATATTGGGTCCTGTGTATTGGGTCCTGTGTATTGGTCCTGTATATTGGGTCCTGTATATTGGTCCTGTATATTGGGTCCTGTGTATTGGGTCCTGTATATTGGGTCCTGTAAATTGGGTCCTGTATATTGGGTTCTGTATATTGGGTCCTGTATATTGGGTCCTGTATATTGGTCCTGGTCCTCTATATTGGGTCCTGGTCCTGTATATTGGGTCCTGTATATTGGTCCTGCATATTGGTCCTGTATATTGGGTCCTGTATATTGGGTCCTGTGTATTGGGTCCTGTATATTGGGTCCTGTATATTGGGTCCTGTATATTGGGTCCTGTATATTGGTCCTGTATATTGGGTCCTGTGTATTGGGTCCTGTACATTGGGTCCTGTATATTGGGTCCTGTATATTGGGTTCTGTATATTTGGTCCTGTATATTTGGTCCTGTATATTGGGTCCTGTATATTGGTCCTGGTCCTGTATATTGGGTCCTGTATATTGGGTCCTGTATATTGGGTTCTGTATATTTGGTCCTGTATATTTGGTCCTGTATATTGGGTCCTGTATATTGGTCCTGGTCCTGTATATTGGGTCCTGTATATTGGGTCCTGTATATTGGGTTCTGTATATTGGGTCCTGGTCCTGTATATTGGGTCTTGTATATTGGGTCCTGTATATTGGGTCTTGTATATTGGGTCTTGTATATTGAGTTCTGTATATTGGGTTCTGTATATTGGGTTCTGTATATTGGGTTCTGTACATTGGGTCCTGGTCCTGTATATTGGGTCTTGTATATTGGGTCCTGTATATTGGGTCTTGTATATTGAGTTCTGTATATTGGGTTCTGTATATTGGGTCCTGGTCCTGTATATTGGGTCTTGTATATTGGGTCCTGTATATTGGGTCTTGTATATTGAGTTCTGTATATTGAGTTCTGTATATTGAGTTCTGTATATTGGGTTCTGTATATTGGGTCCTGTGTATTGAGTTCTGTATATTGAGTTCTGTATATTGGGTTCTGTATGTTGAGTTCTGTATATTGAGTTCTGTATATTGAGTTCTGTATATTGGGTTCTGTATATTGAGTTCTGTATATTGGGTTCTGTATATTGGGTCCTGGTCCTGTATATTGGGTTCTGGTCCTGTATATTGGGTCCTGTGTATTGGGTCCTGTATATTGGGTCCTGTATTTTGGGTCCTGTGTATTGGTCCTGGTCCTGTATATTGGGTCTTGTGTATTGGTCCTGGTCCTGTATATTGGGTCCTGTATATTGGGTCTTGTATATTGGGTCCTGTACATTGGGTCCTGTATATTGGGTCCTGTATATTGGGTATTGTATATTGGGTCCTGTATATTGGGTCTTGTATATTGAGTCCTGTGTATTGGGTCCTGTATATTGGGTCCTGTACATTGGATTCTGTATTTTGGGTCCTGGTCCTGTATATTGGGTTCTGTATATTGGGTTCTGTATATTGGGTCCTGGTCCTGTATATTGGGTCTTGTATATTGGGTCCTGTATATTGGGTCCTGTATATTGAGTCTTGTATATTGGGTCCTGTATATTGGGTCCTGTGTATTTAATTAGGACCTCAGGGACATCTTGAGGATAATCAAATTCATATTTTATCTCCAGCTTTACATACATAAAACGCTTTACAGTGGGACATATACACTATGTATCCTCTTTACAAATCAAATCAAATCAAATGTTAGTTGTCACATACTCATGGTTAGCAGATGTTAATGCAAGTGTAGCGAAATGCCTGTGCTTCTAGTTCCGACAATGCAGTAATCACCAACGAGTCATCTAACCTATCAATTTCACAACAGCTACCTTATACACACAAGTGTAAAGGGATAAAGAATATGTACATAAAGATACATGAATGAGTGATGGTACAGAGTGGCATAGGCAAGATGCAGTAGATGGTATCGAGTACAGTATATACATATGAGATGAATAATGTAGGGTATGTAAACATAAAGTGGCTAGTGATACATTTTTTACATACATTTTCTATTAATAAAGTGGCTGGAGTTGAGTCAGTATGTTGGCAGCTGCCACTCAATGTTAGTGGTGGCTGTTTAACAGTCTGATGGCCTTGAGATAGAAGCTGTTTTTCAGTCTCTCTGTGTTAGTGATGGCTGTTTAACAGTCTGATGGCCTTGAGATAGAAGCTGTTTTTCAGTCTCTCGGTCCCAGCTTTGATGCACCTGTACTGACCTGGCCTTCTGGATGATAGCGGGGTGAACAAGCAGTGGCTCGGGTTGTTGTTGTCCTTGATGATCTTTATGGCCTTCCTGTGACATCGGGTGGTGTAGGTGTCCTGGAGGGCAGGTAGTTTGCCCCCGGTGATACGTTGTGCAGACCTCACTACCCTCTGGAGAGCCTTACGGTTGTGGGCGGAGCAGTTGCCGTACCAGTGCTTTTGGTGACAAGCAAAATTTATCCTGCCTCCTGAGGTTGAAGAGGCGCTTCTGCGCCTTCTTCACCACGCTGTCTGTGTGGGTGGACCAATTCAGTTTGTCCGTGATGTGTACGCCGAGGAACTTAGTTTACTACCCTCTCCACTACTGTCCCGTCGATGTGGATAGGGGGGTGCTCCCTCTGCTGTTTCCTGAAGTCCACGTTCATCTCCTTTGTTTTGGTGACTTTGAGTGTGAGGTTATTTTCCTGAAACCACACTCCGAGGATCCCTCACCTCCTCCCTGTAGGCCGTCTCGACGCTGTTGGTAATCAAGCCTACCACTGCAGTGTCGTCTGCAAACTTGACGATTGAGTTGCAGTCGTGGATGAACAGGGAGTACAGGAGAGGGCTCAGAACGCACCCTTGTGGGGCCCCAGTGTTGAGGATCAGTGGGGTGGAGATGTTGTTTCCTACAATCACCACCTGTGGGCGTCCCGTCAGGAAGTCCAGGACCCAGTTGCACAGGACGGGGTCGAGACCCAGCTTGATGACGAGTTTGGAGGGTACTATGGTGTTAAATGCTGAGCTGTAGTCGATGAACAGCATTCTCACTTAGGTATTCCTCTCTTCCAGATGGGTTAGAGCAGTGTGCAGTGTGGTTGCGATTGTGTCGTCTATGGACCTATTGTGGCGGTAAGCATATTGGAGTGGATCTAGGGTGTCAGGTAGGGTGGAGGTGATATGGTCCTTGACTAGTCTCTCAAAGCACTTCATGATGACGGAAGTGAGTGCTACGGGGCTTTAGTCGTTTAGCCAATGGTGGCCCTCTTGAAGCATTCGGGAACAGCAGACTGGGATAAGGATTGATTGAATATGTTCGTTAACACACCAGCCAGCTGGTCTGCGCATGCTCTTAGGACGCGGCTGGGGATGCCGTCTGGGCCTGCAGCCTTGCGGGGGTTAACACGTTTAAATGTTTTACTCGCGTCGGCTGCAGTGAAGGAGAGTCCGCAGGTTTTGGTAGCGGACCGTGTTAGTGGCATTGTATTGTCCTCAAAGCGAGCAAAGAAGTTGTTTAGTCTGTCTGGGAGCAAGACATCCTGGTCCTCGACGGGGCTGGTTTTCTTTTTGTAATCCGTGATTAACTGTAGACCCTACCACATACCTCTTGTGTCTGAGCAGTTGAATTGCGACTCTACTTTGTCTCTATACTGACGCTTAGCTTGTTTGATTGCCGTGCGGAGGGAATAGCTACACTGTTTGTATTCGGTCATGTTTCCGGTCACCTTGCCCTGATTAAAAGCAGTGGTTCGCGCTTTCAGTTTCACGCGAATGCTGCCATCAATCCACGGTTTCTGGTTTGGGAATGTTTTAATCGTTGCTATGGGAACGACATCTTCAACGCACGTTCTAATGAACTCGCACACCGAATCAGCGTATTCGTCAATGTTGTTGTCTGACGCAATACGAAACATATCCCAGTCCACATGATCGAAGCAATCTTAAAGCGTGGAATCAGATTGGTCGGACCAGCGTTGAACAGAGCTGAGCGCGGGAGCTTCCTGTTTTAGTTTCTGTCTATAGGCAGGGAGCAAGAAAATGGAGTCGTGGTCAGCTTTTCCGAAAGGAGGGCGGGGTAGGGCCTTATATGCGCCGCAGAAGTTAGAATAACAATGATCCAAGGTTTTACCAGCCCTGGTAGCACAATCGAGTTAGAATGAATGCAGCCTCAGAATATGTGGTTTCCAGTTTACATAGAGTCAAATAAAGTTTGTTCAGGGCCGTCGATGTGTCTGCTTGGGGGGGAATTTTTGCGGCTGTGTTTATAATCGAAGAGAATTCTCTTGGTAGATAATGATATAATAATGCGGTCGACATTTGATTGTGAGGAATTCTAAGTCAGGTGAACCGTGGGTCATGTACAGTATGTATCCTCTATACAGTATGTATCCTCTATACAGTGGGTCATACAGTATGTATCCTCTATACAGTGGGTCATGTACAGTATGTATCCTCTATACAGTGGGTCATGTATAGTATGTATCCTCTATACAGTGGGTCATATACAGTATGTATCCTCTATACAGTATGTATCCTCTATACAGTGGGTCATGTACAGTATGTATCCTCTATACAGTATGTATCCTCTATACAGTGGGTCATGTACAGTATGTATCCTCTATACAGTGGGTCATGTATAGTATGTATCCTCTATACAGTGGGTCATATACAGTATGTATCCTCTATACAGTGGGTCATATACAGTATGTATCCTCTATACAGTGGGTCATATACAGTATGTATCCTCTATACAGTGGGTCATGTACAGTATGTATCCTCTATACAGTGGGTCATGTATAGTATGTATCCTCTATACAGTGGGTCATGTACAGTATGTATCCTCTATACAGTGGGTCATATACAGTATGTATCCTCTATACAGTGGGTCATATACAGTATGTATCCTCTATACAGTGGGCCATATACAGTATGTATCCTCTATACAGTGGGTCATATACAGTATGTATCCTCTATACAGTGGGTCATATACAGTATGTATCCTCTATACAGTGGGTCATGTACAGTATGTATCCTCTATACAGTGGGTCATACAGTATGTATCCTCTATACAGTGGATCATGTACAGTATGTATCCTCTATACAGTGGGTCATACAGTATGTATCCTCTATACAGTGGGTCATATACAGTATGTATCCTCTATACAGTGGGTCATATACAGTATGTATCCTCTATACAGTGGGTCATATACAGTATGTATCCTCTATACAGTGGGTCATATACAGTATGTATCCTCTATACAGTGGGTCATATACAGTATGTATCCTCTATACAGTGGGTCATATACAGTATGTATCCTCTATACAGTGGGTCATATACAGTATGTATCCTCTATACAGTGGGTCATATACAGTATGTATCCTCTATACAGTGGGTCATGTACAGTATGTATCCTCTATACAGTATGTATCCTCTATACAGTGGGTCATATACAGTATGTATCCTCTATACAGTGGGTCATATACAGTATGTATCCTCTATACAGTGGGTCATATACAGTATGTATCCTCTATACAGTGGGTCATATACAGTATGTATCCTCTATACAGTGGGTCATGTACAGTATGTATCCTCTATACAGTATGTATCCTCTATACAGTGGGTCATATACAGTATGTATCCTCTATACAGTGGGTCATATACAGTATGCATTCTGTTAAAATTTAAATGAACAAACTTGCAGCTGTGCGAATTTGAGTTCTTCCTAAACGCTTTCCTAACAGTAGCATCATGAAAAAACAACTGCCCTACAGGGACTTGTCCTTCTAAGATACTGGACAGGATGTTGTTTTTAAGTCACTAAAAGTGCATTTCTCCAGCCAGCCCATGACAGTCCATCCATCACTTTCACCCACCCATTGCATTTTTCAGCTGTGCTAGCCTTCAGTTTCTAAAAGCCTCCAGGCTGAGAGCTGAAAACTGAAATCCCTTGGACAGTGTTGACTGTCAGACAGACGGGTGGGCATGTAGTGCAGTGTTGTGTTGTAATTATACAATCAATTACTTGTCTGGATGATTGAATACTTGTCTGTTCTGTGGCTAGCACCTCGCTGTGGATCACAGGCTTATGGGAGGGATCTTCCTCTTTAATGAGACCATGTCTCTCAGCAGACTGCTGACAAGGTGAAGTCCTGATCTGCATCCCCAATGCTACTCTATACCCTACATACCGCACTGCTTAGAAACAGAGCCCTATGGACCCCGGTCAAAAGTAGTGCACTATTATAGGGACTAGGGTGCCATTTTGGGGTCACAGTCCTACTCGACCTTATCACTGCTGCGGTCCTTGTTCCTTAGTTACCATCAGCTTCACTCCTGTTGAGTTAAAGATGCGTTGTCAGACCGACGGGAGAGAAAGGGAGAAACAGCCTTTGGTTGGTCCCTGACTGCATCTCACATGGCAACATGTTCTCTGTATCGTCCTTTGATTTAACCCTTATTTTACCAGGTCAGTTGACTGAGAACAGGTTCTCATTTACAGCAACGACCTGGGGGGGGGGGGGGGGGGGGGGGGGTGAATGAGACAATTGTAAGATGGGGATGATTAGGTGACCGTGATGGTATGAGGGCCAGATTGGGAATTTAACCAGGACACCGGGGTTTAACACCCCTACTCTTACGATAAGTCCCATGGGATCTTTAGTGACCACAGAGGGTCAGGACACCCGTTTAACGTCCCATCCGAAATACGAATATATAGTATGCTACCTTTGGCTAAAGCCCTATTGGTATCAGTCAAAAGTAGTGCACTATATATATAGGGTGCCATAGGGCTCTGGTTCAAAGTAGTGCACTATATAGGGAACAGGGTGCCATTTGAGAAGGCGACCATCACTGTTTGACTGTTGAACAATCCTCCGTCCAGCAGCTCATATCTCCCATCCCTCTGCTGTCTGTCTGCCACAGATCAGACTGCACTGTGTTTAAGACTTCGTGTGATGTGATAATATGAAATATAATATGTTATAATATGAAAGCATCATGTGAAGCTATAGTATGTTATGAAAGCATCACGTGAAGCTATAGTATGTTATGAAAGCATCACGTGAAGCTATAGTATGTTATGAAAGCATCACGTGAAGCTATAGTATGTTATGAAAGCATCACGTGAAGCTATAGTATGTTATGAAAGCATCACGTGAAGCTATAGTATGTTATGAAAGCATCACGTGAAGCTATAGTATGTTATGAAAGCATCACGTGAAGCTATAGTATGTTATGAAAGCATCACGTGAAGCTATAGTATGTTATGAAAGCATCACGTGAAGCTATAGTATGTTATGAAAGCTTTATATGAAGCTATAGTATGTTATGAAAGCATCACGTGAAGCTATAGTATGTTATGAAAGCATCACGTGAAGCTATAGTATGTTATGAAAGCTTTATATGAAGCTATAGTATGTTATGAAAGCATCACGTGAAGCTATAGTATGTTATGAAAGCATCACGTGAAGCTATAGTATGTTATGAAAGCATCACGTGAAGCTATAGTATGTTATGAAAGCATCATGTGAAGCTATAGTATGTTATGAAAGCATCACGTGAAGCTATAGTATGTTATGAAAGCTTTATATGAAGCTATAGTATGTTATGAAAGCTTTATATGAAGCTATAGTATGTTATGAAAGCATCATGTGAAGCTATAGTATGTTATGAAAGCATCACGTGAAGCTATAGTATGTTATGAAAGCTTTATATGAAGCTATAGCATGTTATGAAAGCTTTATATGAAGCTATAGTATGTTATGAAAGCATCACGTGAAGCTATAGTATGTTATGAAAGCTTTATATGAAGCTATAGTATGTTATGAAAGCATCACGTGAAGCTATAGTATGTTATGAAAGCATCACGTGAAGCTATAGTATGTTATGAAAGCTTTATATGAAGCTATAGTATGTTATGAAAGCATCACGTGAAGCTATAGTATGTTATGAAAGCTTTATATGAAGCTATAGTATGTTATGAAAGCATCACGTGAAGCTATAGTATGTTATGAAAGCATCACGTGAAGCTATAGTATGTTATGAAAGCTTTATATGAAGCTATAGTATGTTATGAAAGCATCACGTGAAGCTATAGTATGTTATGAAAGCTTTATATGAAGCTATAGTATGTTATGAAAGCATCACGTGAAGCTATAGTATGTTATGAAAGCATCACGTGAAGCTATAGTATGTTATGAAAGCTTTATATGAAGCTATAGCATGTTATGAAAGCTTTATATGAAGCTATAGTATGTTATGAAAGCATCACGTGAAGCTATAGTATGTTATGAAAGCTTTATATGAAGCTATAGTATGTTATGAAAGCATCACGTGAAGCTATAGTATGTTATGAAAGCATCACGTGAAGCTATAGTATGTTATGAAAGCATCACGTGAAGCTATAGTATGTTATGAAAGCATCACGTGAAGCTATAGTATGTTATGAAAGCATCACGTGAAGCTATAGTATGTTATGAAAGCATCATACAAGCACAGGTAAATCTGTTGTTGTGTTTCGGTACCTTTATATCCGGTGGGTCCTCCTCAGACCTTATACAGTCTACTATAGACATGATACCATATACATATAGTCCATACAGTCTACTATAGACATGATACCATATACATATAGTCCATACAGTCTACTATAGACATGATACCATATACATATAGTCCATACAGTCTACTATAGACATGATACCATATACATATAGTCCATACAATCTACTATAGACATGAGGCCATATACATATAGACCATACAGTCTACTATAGACATGATACCATATACATATAGTCCATACAGTCTACTATAGACATGATACCATATACATATAGTCCATACAGTCTACTATAGACATGAGGCCATATACATATAGTCCATACAGTCTACTATAGACATGATACCATATACATATAGTCCATACAGTCTACTATAGACATGAGGCCATATACATATAGTCCATACAGTCTACTATAGACATGATACCATATACATATAGTCCATACAGTCTATTTGGATGGATGCGAGGGCTTTATTTTCATTATGATGGTGAAGGTGGCCCTCCTCTGTTTTTCCAGTAGGTTCCTCCTCAGCCCTCCTCCTCTTCCTCAGCCCTCCTCCTCCTCCTCAGCCCTCCTCCTACTCTTCCTCAGGCCTCCTCCTCATCCTCAGCCCTCCTCCTCTTCCTCAGCCCTCCTCCTCCTCCTTCTCCTCCTCTTCCTCAGCCCTCCTCCTCCTCCTCAGCCCTCCTCCTCAGCCCTCCTCCTCCTCCTCCTCAGCCCTCCTCCTCAGCCCCTTTACAGTATACTGTAGACACAGACACAACTTGTTTTTCATTTGGTGCTAAAGGTGGTTTGTTTTTGATTGATCTCACCTCTCATCTCCTCCTCTCTTCCCCTCTCTTCCCATCTCTCCACCCCTCTCCTCCTTTCCTCCCCTCTCCTCTCCTCCACCTCTCCTCTCTACCCTCCCCTTCTCTCCACTCCTCCCCTCTCCTCTCCTCCACCTCTCCTCTCTACCCTCTCATTCTCTACCCCCCCCACATCATCTAAACCCTCTTTCCTCCCCTCTCCTCCTCTCTCCTCCCCGCTCCCCGCTCACCTCACATTTCTCCCTCTCCTCCCCTCTTCTCCTCTCTCCTCCCCGCTCCCCGCTCACCTCACATTTCTCCCTCTCCTCTCCTCTTATCCTCTCTTCTCCCCGCTCACCTCACATTTCTCCCTCTCCTCTACTCTTATCCTCTCTTCTCCCCTCTCCTCCACCTACCCCCCCCCCCCCCCCCCCCCCCCCCCCCCCCCCCCCCAGGCTCTGTTGTGTTTTATGGATGAACACAGAAACAAGATGGCTCCTGCTGTGTTGCGCTGCATTGTGGAAAGTGTTTAACTTTCAAATGAAATGTTCACAATGGGTGTCCTACTGTAATAATGGAGCAGGTAGCATCATGCAGTCTCCCTTTGAGAGACTCAGCGTGTGTAGTGACATGTTAAACCCCTTAAGGTCGATGTCCGCGCCCCCGTGAAAATCTAATTTGCATAATACATTAATACATAAATATGTCAGTTTATGCTAGAGACCCCTCTATGGAAAGATGAGACACTCACGAACACGATGGTGTTCTCCGTTTTGCTCTACGACCCCCCACCCCCCCCACTCCACCCCACAGGCGTCGTTGGATTCGTCTGAATTTGGTACAACGGATCTGTTATCTTCTGTCTGTAGCGTCCAAACAGTTTGGGCTACTCACTAATATGACGCCTCTGTGTAAAGGTGAGACTCTCAGGAACACGTACATACATGTCTGTTGTCTGGCTATAGGACGCTCACAGACCTCACAAGACTCATCTGAAGGTCCCCTCCAAAAATAATGAATGGAAGTACTGTATATATGGAGACTGTTTAGTGACAAAAATAAAGGGTTAAACGCATGTAAATAAATAATAATAATAATAACAATCTCTCAGATGAAAAATGATGTTTGGCCCTATTGCTATTAGCCAATAGAAACAGATTGAATAACAGATAGTCCTTACTGCTATTAACCAATAGAAACAGATTGAATAACAGATAGTCCCCCCAAAAAATCCTAAGGAAGTTTGTTCTGAAGTGTCTGTCCTATATCTGAGAGATATAAGAAAGACCAAGAAACTATTTCTATATATATTTTTTTACATTTATTTAACTCCCTATTTTATGCACTAAACTCTCTCCATATATACTTCCATTGATTTAAAAAAAAACTAGTTCCGGGGACCTGGGGACCTTCAGACAAATCTTGTGAGGCTTGTGGACATCTTGGAGCAGAACAACCGAAATGTACAGTACGGTATTCACCAGAGACCTTTATATTAGTGTGTAGCCCAAACTGTTCGGACTCTACAGACAGACGTTTTCAGAAGAGGTCGTACCGACATCAGACAGGTCCCGTGAGTCTTAAAAAAGAAGAGGTCGTACCGACATCAGACGAGTCCCGTGAGTCATAAAACAGAAGAGGTCGTACCGACATCAGACGAGTCCCGTGAGTCGTAAAACAGAAGAGGTCGTACCGACATCAGACGAGTCCCGTGAGTCGTAAAACAGAAGAGGTCGTACCGACATCAGACGAGTCCCGTGAGTCGTAAAACAGAAGAGGTCGTACCGACATCAGACGAGTCCCTTGAGGGGTAAAACAGAAGAGGTCGTACCGACATCAGACGAGTCCCGTGAGCCGTAAAACAGAAGAGGTCGTACCGACATCAGACGAGTCCCGTGAGTTGTAACAGAAGAGGTTGTACCGACATCAGACGAGTCCCGTGAGTCGTAAAACAGAAGAGGTCGTACCGACATCAGACGGGTCCCGTGAGTCATAAAACAGAAGAGGTCGTACCGACATCAGACGAGTCCCGTGAGTCGTAAAACAGAAGAGGTCGTACCGACATCAGACGAGTCCCGTGAGTCGTAAAACAGAAGAGGTCGTACCGACATCAGACGAGTCCCGTGAGTCTTAAAACAGAAGAGGTCGTACCAACATCAGACGAGTCCCGTGATTCGTAAAACAGAAGAGGATGTACCGACATCAGACGGGTCCCGTGACTCATAAAACAGAAGAGGTCGTACCGACATCAGACGAGTCCCGTGAGTCGTAAAACAGAAGAGGTCGTACCGACATCAGACGAGTCCCGTGATTCGTAAAACAGAAGAACACCATGGTGTTTGTGAGTCTCATCTTTTCATGGTCTGATGAACACCGCTCTGTCTCTGCCACCTTTCACCGCAGATGCGAAATTGCGATATTGGTGGATGTGATGGATTGAGGTTTAGCCCATATGCAAAACAACAGATATCTTTTAGCTTAAACAGACGGATTTTGATGGGGGGGGGGGGGGGGGGGAATTGCAGGAGAAGGGTTCATTTACTTGCCTAGTTAAATAAAGGTTTAATAAAATTATACAATAAAATTATGATGTGGTGAGGATGATGATGAGGAGGATTATGATGGTGGTGAGGATGATGAGGGTGATGATGATTATGAATAGATGCAGTTTTTGATTCAGGCGTTGATGGATGGATCTTGTGTTGATGAATATGAAATGTAAATGAAATGAGATGTGACATGTGAAGTGATCTGTTATGTGAGTCAGCCAGCTGTCGTACTCTGTATATTCTATATACCCCTAACGAGTAGGCCTCCTCAGTTCAAACAGTTCGATATCTAGCAGAGCGTTCTTAGAAGCAACAACACAAGATAAAGTGAATAAAACCTTAAAAAAATACTTGAATGGAAAGAAACTTCACTAATCTTCCTTAGCTAACTTGGCTCTGGGGAGATTCAGGGCTGGAGCAGCAACATCACATTTCATTCATCTTCCAGAATACTTCAGAAAACCTTTTGTCTTTATTCTGTGTGTATTCCTTCCATTGCACATTCAAGGTCATGGAGAAGAAATGGACCAGTTTTTCATATTTTGGGGCGGCAGGTAGCCTAGTGGTTAGAGTGTTGGGCCAGTAACCAGCAGGTAGCCTAGTGGTTAGAGCGTTGGGTCAGTAACCAGCAGGTAGCCTAGTGGTTAGAGAGTTGGGTCAGTAACCAGCAGGTAGCCTAGTGGTTAGAGAGTTGGGTCAGTAACCAGCAGGTAGCCTAGTGGTTAGAGAGTTGGGTCAGTAACCAGCAGGTAGCCTAGTGGTTAGAGAGTTGGGTCAGTAACCAGCAGGTAGCCTAGTAGTTAGAGTGTTGGGCCAGTAACCAGCAGGTAGCCTAGTGGTTAGAGAGTTGGGTCAGTAACGAGCAGGTAGTCTAGTGGTTAGAGAGTTGGGCCAGTAACCAGCAGGTAGCCTAGTGGTTAGAGAGTTGGGCCAGTAACCAGCGGGTAGCCTAGTGGTTAGAGAGTTGGGTCAGTAACCAGCAGGTAGCCTAGTGGTTAGAGCGTTGGGTCAGTAACCGGCAGGTAGCCTAGTGGTTAGAGCGTTGGGTCAGTAACCGGCAGGTAGCCTAGTGGTTAGAGCGTTGGGACAGTAACCAGCGGGTAGCCTAGTGGTTAGAGCGTTGGGCCAGTAACCAGCAGGTAGCCTAGTGGTTAGAGCGTTGGGTCAGTAACCGGCAGGTAGCCTAGTGGTTAGAGCGTTGGGTCAGTAACCGGCAGGTAGCCTAGTGGTTAGAGCGTTGGGCCAGTAACCGGCAGGTAGCCTAGTGGTTAGAGCGTTGGGCCAGTAACCAGCGGGTAGCCTAGTGGTTAGAGCGTTGGGCCAGTAACCAGCGGGTAGCCTAGTGGTTAGAGCGTTGGGTCAGTAACCGGCAGGTAGCCTAGTGGTTAGAGCGTTGGGCCAGTAACCGAAAGGTTGCTGGATCGAATCTCTGAGCTGACAAGGGTAAAAATCTGGTGTTTTCCCCCTGAATAAGGGAGTTAAACCCACTGTTCCCCTGTAGGCCGTCATTGTAAATAATAATTTGTTCTTAACTGACTTGTCTAGTTAAATAAAGGATAAATGAAATGTTTTCAATATAAAATATATATTTCCCAGAATGCATTTGACCAAACCCTCGGAACAATCTAGCAATCTTTCATGACAATGAAAAATATTTGTTAATTGTTAATAAGTGGAAGATCATTTTGAGAAAGATTTGTCAAATTAATATCTCGGTTAAATAAAATAAATAAAAATGGTTCCCGTTAGCTGTGGATTTTATTTTACTCAACTTCAGTCGTTATGTGGGATCGATATACGGTTGATTATATTTCATTCAACTTCAGAAGTTATTTGGGATCGATATACGGCTGATTATATTTCATTCAACTTCAGTCGTTATGTGGGATCGATATACGGTTGATTCCTACCGCAGGGGAAACGTGTTCATGTTAAAGAACTAGTGGAAATGACATTCAGATGTCATCCTTTATCCAGTTCCATAGCAGGGTGTTATTTAGCATTTTATAATTGGCAGTCATTGATCTCCACATATTGAACTGTCTTTCATAGAATATGTAATACAAATATGATCCTTTGAAGAGGACAATGTCCTTTTTTTTGCCATTTGGCCAACTTCAAGTATAATAATTCCACTACATAATTATCTCCAGCGTAATACCAGTGTCTATATACACTACATGCCCAACAGTATGTGGACACCTGCTGTTTAACATCTCCTTCCAAAATCATGGACATTAATATGGAGTTGGACCCCCCTGTGCTGCTTTAACAGCCTCCACTCTTCTGGGAAGGCTTTCCACTAGATGTTGGAACATTGCTGCGGGGACTTGCTTCAATTCAGCCACAAGAGCATTAGTGACGTCGGGCACTGATGTTGGGCGATTAGGCCTGGCTCACAGTCGGCATTCCAACTCATCCCAAAGGTGTTCAACTGGGTTGAGATCAGGGCTCTGTGCAGGCCAGTCAAGTTCTTCCACACAGATCTCGATAAACCATTTCTGTATGGACCATTATCGTCTAGAATGTCATTGGGTTCCTCCTCCACAAACTGTACAATTGGCACGATGCATTAAGGCAGGTAGCGTTTCTCTGGCATCCGCCAACCCAGATTCTTCTGTCGGACTGCCAGATGGGGAAGCTGCAGAGAACACATTTCCACTGCTCCAGTATCCCAACGTTGGTGAGCTTTACACCACTCCAGCTGAAGCTTGGTATTGCGAATGGTGATCATAGTCTTTTAGTGCTTGGCCATGGCTGCTTGGCCATGGAAGTCCATTTCATGAAGCTCCCGACAAACAGTTATTGTGCTGACGTTACTTCCAGAAGCAGTTTGGAAGTCAGTAGTGAGTGTTGTAACCGAGGACAGACAATTTTTATGCCCTACGCGCTTCATCACTCTGTGATCCCATTCTGTGAGCTTGTGAGGCCTACCACTTCGCGGCTGAGCCGTTGTTGCTCCTAGACATTTCCACTTCACAATAACAACACAGTTGACCAGGGCAGCTCTAGCAGGGCAGGAATTTGACGAACTGACTTGTTGGAAATTTGGCATCCTATGTCGGTGCCATGATGAAAGTCACTGAGCTCTTCAGTACGGGCCATTCTACAGCCAATGTTTGTCCATGGCTGTGTGCCTGATTTTATACACCTGCCA
Source organism: Oncorhynchus mykiss (assembly GCF_013265735.2). Lineage (NCBI taxonomy): Eukaryota > Metazoa > Chordata > Actinopteri > Salmoniformes > Salmonidae > Oncorhynchus > Oncorhynchus mykiss. The sequence goes on along the minus strand of NC_048565.1, from coordinate 91,494,921 downwards.
GCAACAGGTGTGGCTGAAATAGCCCGAATCCACTAATTTGAAGGGGGGGTCACATACTTTTTGCCATGAAGTGTATGTGAAAATGCCAAATTTCTATGTTTTTTAGAAACAATTATGAAGTTACAAAGTTCTTCCCGATTACATCATCAAAAGTAAAAACATTTAAAAAATAGATTCAAGGTTACATGCGGAGCAAGAAAATACCCTGCCTCTGGCAAATACCCTCCTAGAAACCCGTTGCACGTTTTTGAAAATCTAACTTTTTCTATTTTTTTTAACCTTTTCACACATACCAACAAATGGGTGTGATCATTCTACAGTGGTCCCTGAAGCGTAACCCTCAAACCGGTGTGATTAGAACGCTTGTTTAGAACGTCCAGTTTTGATTCCCGCGACAGTTAGCATTTGAGCTAGCCACACAGTTTTTGTTTTCACAGTAAAAATTTTGCACAAACAAAGTCCTTACAAATGCAGTGGTGGTCAGTGCCGTTTAATTAAGATGAGGGAGGATGTTTTTTTTATGTGCATGGCCTTATTTCTATTATCAAAGTACATTATTTGTCACCAGAACTTCAAAACATGTGACTAAAACTATAAATACATTATGCTTCGTTTGTACATACAGGCCTCTCTCATCTTTTTAAGTGGGAGAACTTGCACAATTGGTGGCTGACTAAATACTTTTTTGCCCCACTGTACATACATACTTCATGCTATAGTAGAAACAACAACACGATATACAGAAAATACTGTAAGGCGCTTACTTTGATAGGAACGCACACATGTCCAAAGTACATTTTTGTAAGTTAAATCGACAAGGAAAGCAATGCGAGCACCAGCCAGAAAATGTGCCAGTTCGTGCAAGACTGTGCAAATGTCTGCATACTTCATGTGCGGAAGAAATGGGCAAGGGCTCTCCTCGAAGAGGGAAGTTTGACAGTCTCAGTAAAGCCTTAAACATAAATTGCCCGCAGCACTGAAATGCTACTTCTATGTGAATTAATGAGGAGGCGGAACACACCTCAATTCAAACGGTTAGAAAATAAAACTTGTTAGAAAATTATTTGAAATGTACAAGTTGAAACACAGCCTATAGATAATTAGCAGGCAGCCATGTTAAATGTCCTGTTGCATAACAATAACATTCTGGACCAGTGAGTGCACTATGACATCACATCGCTGGGGCGACCGTTACATGGAACCGAAACCGGCTGCGCGCGTGCACCATCATGCGCTATCATGCATACATTTATTTTTTTCCCCCTACACTAAACCCCTATCAAAACAAACTCTGAACCGATTACATTAATTTGGGGACAGGTCGAAAAGCATTAAACATGTATGGCAATTTAGCTAGTTAGCTTGCACTTATTAGCTAATTTGTCCTATTTAGCTAACTTGCTGTTGCTAGCTAATTAGTCCTATTTAGCTAACTTGCTGTTGCTAGCTAATTAGTCATATTTAGCTAACTTGCTGTTGCTAGCTAATTAGTCATATTTAGCTAACTTGCTGTTGCTAGCTAATTAGTCCTATTTAGCTAACTTGCTGTTGCTAGCTAATTAGTCATATTTAGCTAACTTGCTGTTGCTAGCTAATTAGTCATATTTAGCTAACTTGCTGTTGCTAGCTAATTAGTCCTATTTAGCTAACTTGCTGTTGCTAGCTAATTAGTCCTATTTAGCTAACTTGCTGTTGCTAGCTAATTAGTCCTATTTAGCTAACTTGCTGTTGCTAGCTAATTAGTCCTATTTAGCCAACTTACTGTTGCTAGCTAATTAGTCCTATTTAGCCAACTTGCTGTTGCTAGCTAATCTGTCCTGGGATATAAACATTGAGTTGTTATTTTACCTTACTTGTACAAGCTCTTCTACTCCGACAATTAATCCACACATAAAACGGCCAACCGAATCATTTCTAGTCATCTCTCCTCCTTCCGGGCTTTTTCATCTTTGAACTTATATGGTGATTGGCATCTACAATTTTACCACGACAACCGGCAAAACATTTAGTCTTTCAATCACCCACGTGGGTTTAACCTGCTTCTATAAACCAATGAGGAGATGGGAGAGGCAGGACTTTCAGGGCGATCTGCGTCAGAAATAGGAATGACTTCTATTTTAGCCCTTGGCAACGCAGATGCGCAGATGCTCATTGGCGCGTGCGAGCAGTGTGGGTGCAATAATTTAATAATATAGATTTCCACATTTATTTTGCGACGCTCGTGCGCGCGACGTATCCGGTCTGGTCAGCATGTTAGAGATATTCGGAACTCACATGTGAAAAGGTTAATCCTACCCTAATCCTACCCTTTTTTTAACCTTTCTTCTTCTCTTTTTAACCACAGATCATTGAAACGTGCCGTTTTCACATATGTAGACACTGGTATGGTGCTGAAGATAATGAATATGAGGTTGAAAAGTGTTGGAATTGCACTTTAATGACACCTGTGAAAATGATTTGATGACTTCTTAATTTCTAAAGTCTTTATGGGTACCAAGGGCTGGATTCCATCCATATGGCAGAAGCATCGCGTAAGACCCACGTTATAGCAAGCCGAAGAACCCTTTATGGTGTCTAGGTATCACTTCTACACCCTTCGCTTACTTCATTCCCATGTGTTTTATCAGTGCATCAGGGTTGGCATACACAGCCTTCTACAGTGTAGAAGCCTGAAGCAGCAGCCTTACTGTCTGTATATAACGTTAAACAGGCTTTAAGAATGCCAAATGGCTCTGTTATTGTCCCATCAGGCTAACGGGTGTCTGCTACTGTCCTCCCTTCCAGGTTAATGTGCAGCGTAAAGCTATTCCTATCCCCCTGGAATCAGCAGAGGGCTTTTCAAAGGTGACCTCCTATATATCTGGGTAAAGCGCATAGTATTGATCTGTTTTCTACACACACTGTGAAAGTGCTACAGTAGTTACAGTAGTAGTAGTAGTAGTCACAGTTACATACTGTTACAGTAGTTACAGTAGTAGTAGTCACAGTTACATACTGTTGCAGTAGTTACAGTAGTAGTAGTCACAGTTACATACTGTTACAGTAGTTACAGTAGTAGTAGTCACAGTCACATACTGTTACAGTAGTTACAGTAGTAGTAGTCACAGTTACATACTGTTACAGTAGTTACAGTAGTAGTAGTCACAGTCACATACTGTTACAGTAGTTACAGTAGTAGTAGTCACAGTCACATACTGTTACAGTAGTTACAGTAGTAGTAGTCACAGTTACATACTGTTACAGTAGTTACAGTAGTAGTAGTCACAGTCACATACTGTTACAGTAGTTACAGTAGTAGTAGTCACAGTCACATACTGTTACAGTAGTTACAGTAGTAGTAGTAGTCACAGTCACATACTGTTACAGTGTTACTGTAGTAACAGTAGTAGTAGTAGTAGTAGTCACAGTTACATACTGTTACAGTAGTTACAGTAGTAGTAGTCACAGTCACATACTGTTACAGTAGTTACAGTAGTAGTAGTAGTAGTCACAGTTACATACTGTTACATTGTTACAGTAGTGACAGTAGTAGTAGTCACAGTTACATACTGTTACAGTGTTACAGTAGTTACAGTAGTAGTAGTAGTCACAGTTACATACTGTTACAGTGTTACTGTAGTTACAGTAGTAGTAGTAGTAGTAGTAGTCACAGTTACATACTGTTACAGTGTTACTGTAGTTACAGTAGTAGTAGAAGTAGTCACAGTTACATACTGTTACAGTGTTACAGTAGTTACAGTTGTAGTAGTAGTAGTAGTCACAGTTACATACTGTTACAGTGTTACAGTAGTGACAGTAGTAGTAGTCACAGTTACATACTGTTACAGTGTTACAGTAGTGACAGTAGTAGTAGTCACAGTTACATACTGTTACAGTGTTACAGTAGTGACAGTAGTAGTAGTCACAGTTACATACTGTTACAGTGTTACAGTAGTTACAGTAGTAGTAGTAGTAGTCACAGTTACATACTGTTACAGTGTTACAGTAGTTACAGTAGTAGTAGAAGTAGTCACAGTTACATACTGTTACAGTGTTACAGTAGTTACAGTGTTACTGTAGTTATAGTAGTAGTAGTAGTAGTAGTAGTAGTTACAGTTACATGCTGTTACAGTGTTACTGTAGTTACAGTAATTACAGTGTTACAGTAGTTATAGTAGTAGTAGTAGTAGTAGTAGTAGTAGTCACAGTTACATGCTGTTACAGTGTTACTGTAGTTACAGTAGTTACAGTGTTACAGTAGTTATAGTAGTAGTAGTAGTAGTAGTAGTCACAGTTACGTACCGTTACAGTAGTAGTAGTAGTAGTCACAGTTACGTACTGTTACAGTGTTACTGTAGTTACAGTAGTTACAGTAGTAGTAGTAGTAGTTACATATTGTTACAGTGTTACTGTAGTTACAGTAGTTACAGTAGAAGTAGTAGTAGTTACATATTGTTACAGTGTTACAGTAGTAGTAGTAGTAGTAGTTACATATTGTTACAGTGTTACAGTAGTAGTAGTAGTAGTAGTTACATATTGTTACAGTGTTACAGTAGTTACAGTAGTAGTAGTAGTAGTTACATACTGTGACAGTGCTACAGTAGTTACAGTAGTAGTAGTAGTAGTTACATACTGTGACAGTGCTACAGTAGTTACAGTAGTAGTAGTAGTAGTAGTAGTTACGGTTACATACTGTGACAGTGTTACTGTAGTTACAGTAGTAGTAGTAGGTACATACTGTGACAGTGCTACAGTAGTTACAGTAGTAGTAGTAGTTACATACTGTGACAGTGCTACAGTAGTTACAGTAGTAGTAGTAGTTACCGTTACATACTGTGACAGTGGTACAGTAGTTACAGTAGTAGTAGTAGTAGTTACATACTGTGACAGTGCTACAGTAGCTATTGGAGTTTAGTTTCAGCCGGCTACATCAATACATCTGATGAAGAAGGGGCGGAGTTATTATGCTCAATATCCATATCACAGTATATGATCTTAAATAGCACCTTATTCCCTATAGGGCCCAATGGGCTCTGGTCAAATGTAGTGCACTAGATAGGGAATAGGACATCATTTGAGACTCTACCCCTGCTCTATATCACGTCCCTCTAACATTTACAGGAAGCCAGTCACAGTGTGGCATTTAATAAGCAATATGGGTTCATTTGAGTGTTGGAGGGAGGTGGGTGTCTCTTCTCAGGCTGACTATAGTTCTATTTATAGAGGAGCTGTCTGTATCCAGGACTGATTAGATGTTATTACATGAAATCATCGCAGGTGCAACAAAATGCTCATGTTTCTAGCTCCAACAGTGCGTTAATACCTAGCTAAATGCTCATGTTTCTAGCTCCAACAGTGCGTTAATACCTAGCTAAATGCTCATGTTTCTAGCTCCTACAGTGCATTAATACCTAGCTAAATGCTCATGTTTCTAGCTCCAATAGTGCATTAATACCTAGCTAAATGCTCATGTTTCTAGCTCCAATAGTGCATTAATACCTAGCTTATGCTCACGTTTATAGCTCCAACAGTGCATTAATACCTAGCTAAATGCTCATGTTTCTAGCTCCAACAGTGCATTAATACCTAGCTTATGCTCACGTTTATAGCTCCAACAGTGCATTAATACCTAGCTAAATGCTCATGTTTCTAGCTCCAACAGTGCATTAATACCTAGCTTATGCTCACGTTTATAGCTCCAACAGTGCATTAATACCTAGCTAAATGCTCACATTTATAGCTCCAACAGTGCATTAATACCTAGCTAAATGCTCATGTTTCTAGCTCCAACAGTGCATTAATACCTAGCTAAATGCTCATGTTTCTAGCTCCAACAGTGCATTAATACCTAGCTTATGCTCACGTTTATAGCTCCAACAGTGCATTAATACCTAGCTAAATGTTCATGTTTCTAGCTCCAACAGTGCATTAATACCTAGCTTATGGTCACGTTTATAGCTCCAACAGTGCATTAATACCTATCTAAATGCTCACGTTTATAGCTCCAACAACGCATTAATACCTAGCTTATGCTCACGTTTATAGCTCCAACAGTGCATTAATACCTAGCTTATGATCACATTTATAGCTCCAACAGTGCATTAATACCTAGCTTATGCTCACGTTTTTAGCTCCAACAGTGCATTAATACCTAGCTAAATGCTCATGTTTATAGCTCCAACAGTGCATTAATACCTAGCTAAATGCTCACGTTTATAGCTCCAACAGTGCAATAATACCTAGCTAAATGCTCACGTTTATAGCTCCAACAGTGCATTAATACCTAGCTAAATGCTCACGTTTATAGCTCCAACAACGCATTAATACCTAGCTTATGCTCACGTTTATAGCTCCAACAGTGCATTAATACCTAGCTAAATGCTCACGTTTATAGCTCCAACAGTGCATGCTAACAATACAAAACAACACATACAAATCCAATCAATAAAAAATAAAGGAATTAAGAAATGTCAGAACTAGCAATGTCAGAGTGAATATATTTGTATATACTGTATGATGGTGACTATAGACAAGTTGTGTACAGCAGTAGTTATATAGAATGAGCCTTGACTAGAGTACAGTATTTACAGTACCCGTCAAAAGTTTGGACACACCTACTCATTCAAGGGTTTTTCTTATTTTTTATTTATTTTGTACTATTTTCTACATTGTATAGTAATAGTGAAGACATCAAAACTATGAAATTACACATATGGAGTCATGTAGTAACCAAAAAAGTGTGTATTTTATATTTGAGATTCTTCAAGATATCCACCCTTTGCTTTGATGACAGGTATCAAATCAAATTATATTTGTCACATGGGCAGAATACCAACAGTGAAATGCTTACTCACAAGCCCTTAATCAGTTTTAAGAAAAATACGTTTTAAGAAAGTATTTTTATAGAAATAAACTGAAGTAAAAAAAATAAAAAAATAGAAGAAAATACAGAAATAACAAATAATTAAAGAGCAACAATAAAATAACAGTAGTGAGGCTATATACAGGGGGTACCAGTACAGAGTCAATGTGGAGGCTATATACAGGGGGTACCAGTACAGAGTCAATGTGGAGGCTATATACAGGGTATTACGGTACAGAGTCAATGTGGAGGCTATATACAGGGTATTACGGTACAGAGTCAATGTGGAGGCTATATACAGGGGGTACCGGTACAGAGTCAATGTGGAGGCTATATACAGGGGGCACCGGTACAGAGTCAATGTGGAGGCTATATACAGGGGGTACTGGTACAGAGTCAATGTGGAGGCTATATACAGGGGTACCAGTACAGAGTCAATGTGGAGGCTATATACAGGGGGTACCGGTACAGAGTCAATGTGGAGGCTATATACCGGGGGTACCGGTACAGAGTCAATGTGGAGGCTATATACAGGGGGTACCGGTACAGAGTCAATGTGGAGGCTATATACCGGGGGTACCGGTACAGAGTCAATGTGGAGGCTATATACAGGGGGTACCGGTACAGAGTCAATGTGGAGGCTATATACCGGGGGTACCGGTACAGAGTCAATGTGGAGGCTATATACAGTGGGTACCAGTACAGAGTCAATGTAGAGGTTAGTCAAGGTAATTGAGGTAATATGTACATGTAGGTAGAGGTGACTATGCATAGATAATTAACAGAGTGGCAGCAGCGTAAAATTGGTGTGGGGGGTGACAATGCAAATAGTCCCAGTAGCCATTTGATTGGCTGTTTGTGAGTCTTATGAATTGGGGGTAGAAGCTGTTAAGCCTTTTGGACCTAGACTTGGCACTCCGGTACCACTTGCCGTGCGGTAGCAGAGAGAAAAGTCTTTGACTAGGGTGGCTGGAGTCTTTGGCACTTTTTAGTGCCTTCCTCTGACACCGCCTGGTATAGAGGTCCTGGTTGGCAGGAAGCTTGGCCCCAATGTTGTACTGGGCCATACTCACTACCCTTTGTAGTGCCTTGCGGTTGGAGGCCGAGCAGTTGCCATACCAGGCGGTGATGCAACCAGGATGCTCTCGATGGTGCAGCTGTAGAACCTTTTGAGGTTCTGAGGACCCGTGCCAAATCTTTTCAGTCTTCTGAGGGGGAATAGGCGTTGTCTTGCCCACTTCACAACTATATTGGTGTGTTTGGACCATGAATAGTTTGTTGATGATGTGGAAACCAAGGAACTTGAAGCTGTCAACCTGCTCCACTACAGCCCCATCGATGACAATGGGGGCGTGGTCGGTCCTCCTTTTCCTGTAGTCCACAATCATCTCCTTTGTCTTGATCACATTGAGGGAGAGGTTGTTTTCCTGGCACCACACTGCCAGGTCTCAGACCTGTCTCATCATTGTCGGTGATCAGGTCTACCGCTGTTTTGTAGTCGGCAAACTTATTGACGGTGTTGGAGTCGTGCTTGGCCATGCAGTCATGGGTAAACGGAGAGTACAGGAGGGGACTGAGCACACACCCCTGAGGGGCCCACGTGTTGAGGATCAGCGTGGCAGATGTACCTACCCTTACTACCTGGGGTTGGCCCGTCAGGAAATCCAGAATCCAGTTGCAGAGGGAGGTGTTTAGTCCCAGGGTGACAATGTTCAGAGCAGAATACTGGGCGGAGACCAGCTAGTGGTGACTGTTTAACAGTCTGATGAGGATCAGTGTAGTGGAGGTGTTGTTGGCTATCCTTCACCACCTGGAGTCGGCTCGTCAGGATGTCTAGCACCAAGACACACAGGGCGGTTTTTATACCCAGGACCCGAGCTTATTGTTGAGCTTGGAGGGCACTATGGTGTTGAAGGCTGAGCTGTATTCGATGCACAGCAATCTTACATAGGTATTCCTCTTGTCGATTGCGTCATCTGTGAATCTGTTGGGAAGTTATGCAAATCGAAGTGGGTCTAGGGTGTCGGGATACACTTTAGGATACATAGCCTGCATCCCACATTGCACCCTATTCCCTATGTAGTGCACTACTTTTTGACCAGAGCATCTCTATGGCCAAAAGCAGTGCACTAAATAGAGATTAGGGTACCATTTGGGACTTCAAACAACCCTACTCAGCTCTGCAGTTATATTGCTCACAATGTAGTGGTTAATTGGTCGTGGATTGGCCTTGAGTTCCTCTGTTTGTTTTCTACTACGACCTGATTGAGAAGTTCACTTATTTGTGCTGTTCTGGGATTATCTGCAGTGAGAAGAAGAAGGTTTTTGTGAGTCTCAGTCGGTAGAGTGTGGTGTTTGACAAATCAGGGTTTTAGGTTCAATTTTCCACTAGGGTCACCCTTATGAAAATGAATGATCGCATTACTGTAAAAATCACTTTATTCATGCTACACACCGTGTACACAATCGAGATAGGGTTGGGACGTCATACTTTACAGTTCAAAGCTGTAGACACAACCAATATTGGGTTGGAATGCAGTGTGTTACATGTCATGCAACCAAAGGCAGCAGCAACAGTGCGTAATAACTAGAGCTGCCTTCCTGCCTAAAAGCCTATTCTATGTATAGCTCTATAATGAACTATTCATGAACACGAAAAACATATATATATATATTTATATTTTGGCCATGTTATTTCCTCCATTCCCTATTACATGTTCTGAGGCTATCATAACAAAATAATAATAATGTTTTCATAAATAGGTAGGTCACAGTTTAGAAAGTGAATAGGGTAGATACGTCAACGCTCGTCTATAATGGTCTGTTTCCGAATGTGGCCCAAACTCTTTATTTCCCTTTCCAGGAATCTGAAAGTAAACTGGTCTTGTTGATAGACAGTGACCTAATGGAATGGGACATGTCCCCCTGGAGTCCTGGTCTGGACACAAAGTGACATTCCATTCCCAAGTGCACTACGTTGGACCAGTACCCATAGTGCACTACTTTGGACCAGTACCCATAGTGCACTACTTTGGACCAGTAACCATAGTGCACTACTTTGGACTAGTACCCTTAGTGCACTACTTTGGACTAGTACCCATAGTGCACTACTTTGGACTAGTACCCTTAGTGCACTACTTTGGACCAGTACCCATAGTGCATTACTTTGGACTAGTACCCATAGTGCACTACTTTGGACTAGTACCCTTAGTGCACTACTTTGGACCAGTACCCATAGTGCACTACTTTGGACCAGTACCCATAGTGCATTACTTTGGACCAGTACCCATAGTGCATTACTTTGGACCAGTACCCATAGTGCATTACTTTGGACCAGTACCCATAGTGCACTACTTTGGACCAGTACCCATAGTGCACTACTTTGGACTAGTACCCATAGTGCACTACTTTGTACCAGTACCCATAGTGCACTACTTTGGACTAGTACCCATAGTGCACTACTTTGGACCAGTACCCATAGTGCATTACTTTGGACCAGTACCCATAGTGCACTACTTTGGACCAGTACCCATAGTGCACTACTTTGGACTAGTACCCATAGTGCACTACTTTGGACTAGTACCCATAGTGCACTATCACAGGTGCTGGAAAACAGAATGTCGATTTGATTGGTCTATTTAGACCTATAGCAGTGAAGCAAGCACAGGGAGCGGCTTCTCTCATGTGAAGACCAAAGCTGTGTCTCAAATGCCTCTCTATTCACTTTATAGTATACTGCTTTTTACTAGGGCCTATAGGAAGCTAGTCAGAAGTAGTGCACTATAAAGGTGAAAAGGATGCCATTTGTGACATCGCCCAGGTTTATAGACCTCCTGGTTTATAGGCCTCCTGGGCTTCATAATTGGACAACTAGATGGCCCAAATGTCTTCACATGTAACCCTTTCAGAGTGTAATATTGTCCCAGAGAAAATGGAATATACAAAGTGTGATTGATTCTAATAGAGCAAGATTGTTATTCAATCGATAGGAGAATATATATATATATTATTATCCCCGCTTTATATATATATACTGCTGAGTAAAGAGAAAAGGGAGTCATACATAAATAAATGGACAAAGTGTGCAAAAGCTAGATGACAATATTGTTACTGTCTCCTCTAGTCTTTCGCCCCACGACAGCAGACACCTGTGGTTTAGATACCAGCAAGATGTGAATATTGTTTCTGTCTCTAGTCTGTCCCCCACGGCACGGCAGCAGACACCTGTGGTTTAAATACCAGCAAGATGTGAATATTGTTTCTGTCTCTAGTCTGTCCCCCACGGCACGGCAGCAGACACCTGTGGTTTAAATACCAGCAAGATGTGAATATTGTTTCTGTCTCTAGTCTGTCCCCCACGGCACGGCAGCAGACACCTGTGGTTTAGATACCAGCAAGATGTGAATATTGTTTCTGTCTCTAGTCTGTCCCCCACGGCACGGCAGCAGACACCTGTGGTTTAAATACCAGCAAGATGTGAATATTGTTTCTGTCTCTAGTCTGTCCCCCACGGCACGGCAGCAGACACCTGTGGTTTAGATACCAGCAAGATGTGAATATTGTTTCTGTCTCTAGTCTGTCCCCCACGGCACGGCAGCAGACACCTGTGGTTTAGATACCAGCAAGATGTGAATATTGTTTCTGTCTCTAGTCTGTCCCCCACGGCACGGCAGCAGACACCTGTGGTTTAGATACCAGCAAGATGTGAATATTGTTTCTGTCTCTAGTCTGTCCCCCACGGCACGGCAGCAGACACCTGTGGTTTAGATACCAGCAAGATGTGAATATTGTTTCTGTCTCTAGTCTGTCCCCCACGGCACGGCAGCAGACACCTGTGGTTTAGATACCAGCAAGATGTGAATATTGTTTCTGTCTCTAGTCTGTCCCCCACGGCACGGCAGCAGACACCTGTGGTTTACATACCAGCAAGATGTGAATATTGTTGCTGTAGCTTTAGGTTTATTCTCCACTGAATCAGACAGCGAAGGAACTAGGCCTTAAGGTGCGATGTTGTTTTGCAGCAGACAATGCTACATTTAAACCACCCCATCCACAGCTTCTACAGCACTCATCAATATTTCTGTTTACTTTGGCTCATCTTCATCTGATATTTGCCTGGGATTCTCCCCCTGAAGCACATGGCTCACATATGGTAAGTGGCAGTTAGTTGAAACTGAATTATTTTCCAATTCAACAGAAAAGTGTTAATTAAACGTGTTGTCTCTGAGGCTTGTTGTATTTTGATCATTGAACAAATACATTTGTCTTGTTTAAAAAAAAACAACATATTTTTCGACTTGCAGATTACCCCCTAGAAGACCACCTGTGTGGAGTGGGGGTGGGTATGATGAGATGATTGTGGCCTAGTATGTCTGAAAAACCACATGCAGGAAGTGTTATCCCCCCCTGCCCCCCCAGGGCAAGCTTTTAGTTCTCCCATATATTAGTGAGAGAGAAGGGAGGAGAGAGACTCATCCCTCAGTAGGCTATTTGTGCTGATCCATTTCTCCTGAACAAACAAAGGCTCTCAGCATTATTATCCCCGCTTTGTTTAGGCAAAAATATTCCACTACAGGCGGATAGCAGTGAAGAGAGTCAATAATTCAGCAAAACAAAGCTTTAGATTTCCCTGAAGAAAGTGTGAACCATTCTGGACTAGCCAGTTTATTAGGCTGTGTAAATATGAGGGGCACAGGAGGTGGATCGTGGCAGGGGATTGCATGCCAAATTGCACCCTATTCATATAGGGCTCTGGTCGAAAGTAGTGCACTATATAAGGAATAGGGTGCATTTTTTATGACGCAGACAGGGTTGACTTGAAAAGGAAGGAGCTCTCTGTGTTATAAAACGTGTTTGGACTGTTTGTCTGGCTTGTTGTTTCAGCACCACAACACTGTGGACAGCTCCATGTTGTTGTTTCAGCACCACAACACTGTGGATAGCTCCATGTTGTTGTTTCAGCACCACAACACTGTGAACAGCTCCATGTTCTTGTTTCAGCACCACAGCACTGTGGACAGCTCCATGTTGTTTCAGCACCACAACACTGTGGACAGCTCCATGTTTTTGTTTCAGCACCACAACACTGTGGACAGCTCCATGTTGTTGTTTCAGCACCACAACACTCTGGACAGCTCCATGTTTATGCTTCAGCACCACAGCACTGTGGACAGCTCCATGTATAACATTCAGCGCCACAACACAAAGGACAGTGTCATAGTGTTCTGATTCTGTTCTAGATCTGTCACTTCCATTTTGAATTTCATTTAGTTTCATTTCCTGATGCTTAATAGACTTCACACAAACACTACTGAAATTAAGTGAGTTTTACATTCTCATTCTGTTATTGTACTGTACAGCCAAAGTTACGAGCTAGACAGCTGCAGATCAGTAGAGAGATAGTTAATGAGTTGAGATACTCACTTACAGGCTTTTGTACTGGTAGCTTAAGATCTTTTTCTCTCCTGGATTTCCGAGCACACTTC